>NW_026849558.1:0-60177 GCF_030869305.1 Colletotrichum tamarilloi | reverse complement strand
TCCTCGAGAGCCTGACGAAGCTGATCTTCGGTATATTGAGGCATTATATATAGAAGAAGACATGTGCAAAAGATGAGCCCATTTGGACGCGAATTGAAAATGTTGTGATAAAAGGAGGTTGGGGGTGGGCATTGGGTTGTGGTGGATTTTCGCGTTTTTGTGGGTGCCAGAAACAGGGGGGTGCCAGGAAGTGGGTATGTTGACTTATTGCATTCATTAATAAGACTTTGAGTTTCACACAAAATGATGGAATGTCACGATGGGTCCTTGAAATAAGCAGGACTGATTTCATCAAATGGAAAGCCTGGGCGTTGGATGTCATTTCAAGGTCCACGAAATTGTAGCTATTTTTCCAAGGATTGAAGACATGAAGAGGGAATCAGGATGCCACTTGAGTTTTGGCAGCATGGAGGGCAAGCAAACGAAGTGCGGGGAAATGAGATTGATCCCTATAACTAGTTTGAAACTAGGCTTGATCTCCTGGATGTCGTTTGTCATTGACCAGATGTAGTTGGAGGCGCTATTCAATGAGGTTCATGGCGCAAGCAAGATCCTGATCCATGCAGGATTCAGCATCTCCGAAGACAAAGAACGTGTACGTGGGTACCTAGGTGGTGGATGATATCCTGTGATGAGGTATCTCATAGTAATCTACGAGGGATTCTACACAGCTCAGGGAGTGTCAAGCTGGTACCATCTCAAATTCAAGCTCCAGAACAGCGCAGGTAAGGATTTGATGTCGAAAGCCATCCTGTTCATACACCGTGGAATGATCTCTTCCGCACCTGGCCTGAACAGCATGTATGAAATAGGAATCAGCGAAGAGTCTTATAAGTTAGACGAGGTCATATCTCTTCTTTAATCTTCCTGCACTACCGGTAATCTTTCGTATGAAGACAAATAACATCAATCACGGGTAAGATGGTTGTCAGGACCCCGCGAGCGCATTCGGCTTTGGCCAACTACATCGACCGCTTCATCGCTTAATCTTGAAAATGCGCGCGCAAGGTTCCTCTGGGAGTTGCAACCGCAGCGTGCTGTTAGCACCGGCCAAGTCCACCTTCGTTGCAAAACTGGTCGGGTAAAGCACGCTGATCCGGCTGTCTTTGTGTGTTCTCAAGCCTTTTCCGAGCGAAAAGTTCATTTCAGTCGGCCCATCTCGTCTCCAGACAGCGAGGTAGGTAGTCTTGCCGTCTGCCGAAGTTAAGGCTAGAGCCACCCAATCGTCATGCCATTTGGGTAGACCCAAGGGCCACGCGGCGTGCGCATGACGCAGGTCTCCTCGCATGCTCTTGTAGACTTCCAAGCCTTCTTTCACGATGGCCAGCTGATTGTCACTGAGCAGGTCGACGCGGCCGGATAGGTAGACGCGACCCATCATACTATTGACGACGCTCAGAGCATTGAGCTCATCACTCCATCCGGGCTGAGGGTAGGCCCAGCTGGCGCTCTGCTCCGGAGTCACAGCCGTGGGACATGCGGCTGCGATAGCCGCGTAGAGCTTAGGATCCTGCTGGTCGCTCGTAGACTGGATTGAGTGGACGGCCAGCATGGCGTAGTCGAGACGGTTCGCTCCTCCAGAGCATGTCTCAATGACGACGCCGGGATAGTTGTCCAGAAGTGCCCTGACCCAGGCTAGATAGGCGCGCTGGTGCTCGAGATGGGCGGCACCTGCGGTACCTTGGCCATCCACATCGGTGCCCTGCACCACGTCGATGTTATAATCGAACTTGAAATATCTGACACCATAGTGGTCGATGAGATTATGCATAACCTTGTTCATCCAGGCTATAACTTCGGGGTGCCGGTAGTCTAGTGTCCAGCGGCGTTTCTCCACCACACGATGACCATCCTCTTGGAAGAAAGCCTCATCGGGCAGCTGGCTGCCTACAGGGCTACGGATGCCAACCACCTCTGGCTCAAGCCATAGGCCGGGAATCAGTCCCTTGCTTCGGATGTCGTCCATAAGCTTCATGAAGCCTGACGGAAAGCGCTTGGTGGACGGCTCCCACAGACCCACGTCGTCCCACCAGTTGCCGTCGTCGGCGTACCAACCAGCGTCTATCACAAAGTACTCGGCGCCGAGCTGCACGACTGGGTCCAGCAGCGCGCGTACTTTGTCCTCATCTGGGTCTCCCATGAGACAGTTCATATAATCATTGAAGATGATTGGCATCCTTTCCATGTCGTCGTGCGGCCTTCGAATTTGCCTTCTGTAGTCAGTCATGGCTGCAAAGGCCGCCTGTTCGTCGCCCTGGACGCGACAGCAAGCAACCGGAACAGTCGTGAAAGACTGGCCAGGTGATAACCGCCTCTTCCAGCCGTGGCTGCTCAGCATAGGTCCGCCGGCGGCAAGGTAGATGCTATCTTTGAAGTCGCCTAGGTCCCATCTCCACGATCCATTGTGCTCGACCTGCCACATCCATGTGTCCTCATTGTTTTTGTGTTTGAGAGCGCCCATGGGAAGATGACCACCCGTGGAAAAGGATCCGCGGGAGCTCAGCTCGAAGTGGGCAAGCGAAGCCAGGAGGCCGTCTCCCAGCTTCAGGATGCCGTTATTGTCGAGACCGACGCTTGGGAGGGAGCGCCCTTCCCATTGCCCCTCGCGGAACCAGGTGCTGTTGGCGTAGAAGAGCAAGTAGTCTTCAAACCATCGGTAAGAAGTGCACGTCATGTTACCCACCGTCAGAGTGGATATGTTGGTGAGGACGATGTCTGCATTGCTGGTAGACTGGTTTGTAACGGTGGTTTGGGCGCGCACCACGGGAATGCTGCCGTAGATGGTGAACCTAGCTTCCACATGAATGTTTGTGGCATCGTCGCTACACTCGATAGCCAGCGTCTCTTGAGAGCCATCGTCACTTTTAATGATTCTGTGGCTCTGGTACCGCAGTCGGTCAGAAAGGGTGGTGCCAACGAGCGTCTTGGCCGTTTTGATGTCACCACTGCCTTCGCCGCTCACACGGATGCTGACGAGCGGAAGCTCAGACGATTCGAAATTGGGCGAAGAATGTGGAGATGGCTCCACAGTGGTTGGCAAGATACGATCAACGCAGATGACGTCGTCCTTGTTGATCGAAAAGTCAATTTTCAGGGCATCAGTATGCCATTGAATTGTCCTTGTCTGCTTTTTACCCATCTTCGGCCTTTGGATACAAGTCTTAGTAGAGTTGGTCTGCGGTGTGGTGTGGTGTCGCGCTGTGCCATGAAAGAACAAGGCAATATCAACACAACAGATGAGAGCGGCTTTGGGATCGAGAAGTGACTACGACGCATTTTACATTTAGCAAGCCTTTCTTGATGATCCCTTATGGAGCTCGGATGATGAACTGTGGCAAGTAATGCTTGCTTGATGAGATATCACGAGCTCCTGAATCTGTGCATTGTAACAAGCATCACGCTAAAGGCTCGTATCGTCAACGAATTGCATTGAGCGGCCGATCGAGCGTCGCGGAGACGGCGCCGCGATTAGCCCCACCTCCACCCCCACACCCGGACCCGAAAGTCGATCGCGGCTCCGGGGCTGTGAGTAAGGAACAGCACAGTACTGTTGGCATCGTTCTGCAGCTTGCCGCATCGATCGATCTTAACAACGCAACTTGTCCGGATGCAGTCCAGGGTGATAGCCACGAACTATCCTTCTTCACATTAAGCCAGTACCGAAGGCGACCATTACCTCGTGTGCGTACGGGGGCTGAAGGTAGGTGGGGGTGGGGGTTCACTCAGTGGATGCATGACCGTCACCATTCTCGTCTTCCACCCACAATCTGGCAATGACTCTCATGTTTATTCCAGACCTGGTCTATCCAAAGGTCTCCCCAGTAGTCATGCTTCATTGGCACAGTCTCCTTCCAAAACTTGCAGGCCGATGCTGTGTTCTTGTAAATGAAAGCGTAATGAGAATCATTGAGTGAAAACATATCTCCTTCATCGGTCAATACTATGAACTTGTATATCAATGGGTAACTATTCACGATGATCATTTGCTTTAACTCCCTGTTAGTCCATGTAGGTTGCATAGTTCCCCAATTCCAGAACCTGTCGCAGGAACCATAGCCAGCTTCTGGCCCATCACGATAGTTTATTGAAAAGATTTCATTGTGCAGTGGCTTTGCCTCATTGAGTTGAAAATCTCTATTATTGACGGACTACTAACTTCTATCACCACCATTCTACCTCACCTTGAGCCTTGGCGTCCAGACTCTCATGGCGCCGTTGCCTCCACGATTGGCGCGTAGGAAATAGGGAATAGCTGTCAACTGCAGTGGCTCGACATCATATTCCCATGCCTTAGGACCGTAAAGCCGACTCGGCTCGCCCGTGACAACGCCCACATCGGCCAGCTTCCGGCCTGTGACCTGGACGGGAACGACGTTATGAGTAGTCGCAACAGACACAGGGGGTCCCTCCTGGGGTGCTCGCTCATCTTCCAGGGCGATGTAGTCAATGTCTACGGCTTCGTTGTCTACATCCTCCAGGCAGTACACAAACGGGCCCCGACGGAGGCAGACCGCGTCTTTGCCCGTCTTGGGGTGCGCATACAGCCGGTGAGCCGGCGTTGGAAGTGAGAGGCGTAGTTCAGTGTCTGCGAGGACGTTGGTGATGTGTAGATACCCCTGATTGAGCTCGCCTTGCTCAGAGCATGTGTACCCTTGGTCCTGCACCCAGTCAGGAATCCGCAATGCGAGCCTGGCGGCACCATCAATGCGGATAGTGACCTCGCCGGACCAGGGCATCTCGGTTATGACGGATAGCTTGACCCCTTTGCCTGCCAGCGTCAGTTCTACCTCACTCTGGACGTACATGTGGACGGCCACAAGGCCCTCAGCATCATCGGTTGAGTAGAGGAGTGAACCCAGCGATCCGACTAGCTTAGCTACGTTGGGTGGGCAGCAGGCGACGCCAAACCAGCGCTCACGATCCTTGGACTGTCCGGTCTTGGTTCGTAGGACGTTCTGGTAGTAGAAGGCCTCTCCGTCAGAGCTGATGGCGCCGAGAAAGCCGTTGTACAAGCAGGTCTCCATGACATCCGCGTACTCTGATTTGAGCTCCATCTGGAGCATTCGCTGACACCACATAATGAGAGCGAAAGCTGCGCAAGTCTCGCCGTAGCATCCCTCCATCTCTAGGTCGTTGAGGATGAAGGCTTCACCGAAGCCCTCGTTCTGGCGGTACGAGCCAATCGCACCCGTAACGTACATCTTGCAGTCCACCATGTTCCTCCACAGCCGCTGAAGCGCCTGCTTGCACTCGGCCACTTCAGGATCCGACGCGGCCTCGAGGCGGATAAGGTCCGTGACGGCCGTGTAGTAGTATATAGCGCGCACGGCATGTCCCTTGATCTCGGTCTGCTCGCGTATGGGTAGGTCAGCCTGGTTGTAGGCATAATCTCTAGGGCCATGGAACCAGCCTTTGACCTCACTGCCCAGACCGTCGTACGGATCGGCACCGCGTGCAAAGGCTTCGTGGTCAAAATATGTCTCGCCCTTATCGTCTTGTGTGCCTCGCTCCATGATGAAGTACTTGGCGAGTTTCAGGGCCAAGGGGTCACCCGTCATATCGTAAAGGCGCAGCAACCCTAGCTCGACTTCCTGGTGGCCGGGATATCCGCGCTTTTTGCCCTCCTCGCGGCCAAAGACCGAATCGATGTGATGCATCGATTTAGTAGCCACTTCCAGAAGGCGTCCGCTTTTGGTGAGAGTCTCGTAGGCTACAGTCGCCTCGTATAGATGCCCAAGGCAGTAGAGCTCGTGGAGGTCGCGCAGGTTGGACCAGCGATTCTCGAGGCCACGGACCGTGTAGAAAGAGTTGATATAGCCGTCCGGATGCTGGGCATCGCGAATCATGTCGACAGTCTCCTCCACAACGCGTAACATATCCTCGTTCGGGTGGATGAGTAGAAAGTTACAGGCTGCCTCTGTAGTCTTGTAGATATCGCTGTCCCAAAAGGCGTGGGGCTGCGGTTGGTGGCCTTCTTCCCATGTAAGGCAATCCCAGTGACCCTCGGTCTTTTGCGCCTTGATGATAGAAGGCACCGTGGACTCGCGGACACATCGCTGAAACTTGGCCCAGAACGGTGATGTCACGCGAGCGCTCTGAAAGGACACGCTACTAAGTGGCATGCTGGGTGGCGGAACAAGAATCCTATGTTCGATGTCCTGTAACTCGGTACTTTTCCGAGATGAGATGTCAGCTTCGGAATGGGCGAGGTTGACTAAGATGTGAGAAGGCAGAGGGAAGCGTCAATGAGGAAGAAGCCAGAAGAAAACAAGGAGAAGAAGTCCTCACCTTCTTAATTATTGATCCTTCAACTCTGGAAGTCTTGTGGCCATTTGAAGTGACAAGCCAGACTTGGATGAGGTTGGCGGCAAGGGATCCGCGCCTCATTAAGGGGAGGGGGCCTAGTTTGGTACAGTGTCGAGCGAGGTTTGTTCAGACCCATTCTACGTACGCTAGAGATTTTCTGTGTTCGAGTAGTCATGCCAATATGCCCTTGCATGCTGTAGACACGATGGCGTTGAGAACAGTGCACCAGCCTAATGCAAAGTACAGAATCGCGGCTTTGAGAGAACCCCTCTCCCCCACAGTCTTCCGAATAAACAAACGGTAGTCTTAGTGCATGGTTGTCTGACCTAAGTCCCATTCCTATTGGCGTGATAATGACTACTCCCCCTCCCCCCCCCCTTGTCCTCTCTGTCACTCCCCCACCTCATTCCCGCGAACTGCTCCACTCCCGGTATCGACAAAACCACTTCCATCTATCTTGAGCTAAGCCCCAAAGAATGGCACTCGAGGAGCGGTGTCCCATTTTCCAAGGCGGCTCGACGATCTCAGCTCGTGTTCCAAAATCCCACTTTTCACTAAATGCCATTATGATGGAGACCACACGTCTTTGGTGATATATAGCAGCCTAGAAATGACACAAGATTTTCAATCATCTATAGTCTTCATTACCACACCGTCTACGAAGGCTTCAGAAGCTCAGAGGCACGTACGCCCATTTACTGCTTGGTGTCGCGAGATCAGATGGCGTATAAATACAGTTTTTTATTTAAAAAAATAAATGCGGCATATTTTTGCATCTGAATAAGATTGAATTAGGAATAACTCTCTGACAGGCACCGTGTTTACATGGTGTTTTGCTTGCGTGTAATTTACCTTTACCTCTGCCCTATCTAATCACATATGCGCGCATGACACGTCCATTCTCTTTCAGATATTGAGTGTCGATGACTTTCCACTGCTGTCTTCTTTTCCATCTATCGAGCTCTACAGCACATGGTACAACAAGTGTGGTTCAATGTTCTTTCTGGCGGTTTCTCAAGCATTCTCGATTGTGGTTGTGGTGACGATGTCGTGTTTCTCTTTCGATATGTGACGATCGATGTCGGCAAACTCTGTACGCAGGATTATTAATACACTTGCCAGTTGAAGCAGACCCTGGGTGAGTAGATAAGGAGGTGGTATGGCTTCCAAGCATAGGAGCAGACTTACGGTCGACATTGGTATATTTCCACTTGCGAGCGGGCACTTTGTTGTCAAAGAGTAGATCGATCTCACCAAAGGGGCGGTCCTTGGTTTCGGGCAAACGGAACCAGCACCATATGTTGCAAAGGAGATTAGTGCCGGCGTAGAAGAGAGCAGCTTTGGCACCCCAGTTCCAATCTGTCATTCACGTTAGCGTTTCCGGACTTCCAATATGTGTAGGGTCCTGAGAAAGCCATGAACGGAGATCTACGGAGACATGAATAGAAGAAAATATGAGCAGAGAGAAAATGAGAAAGAACTAAACATTGCCTACCATCAGGGGAAAGCATTCGTGGGGTGATGATGTTATTGACGATACCCGTGCAGACATATGCGAAGCGACCAATGGTGATGGTTTTGTAACGTAGCTTGCCAGAAGGCGTCTCGGCCACAATTGGGTAGGCGACAGGGCCAATGGTGATGACGTTCACCAGCTGGCATACAATCATGACAATGCCTATGGCGAGACGGGCCGCGGAAGAGTGGGCAAAGCCCAAGCCACCGATAACGATGAGTGAGAAGAACATGTACGTCAAGCCGCTCATGTAGATGGTCGCGCGACCAAAATGGGGGAAGAGCAGCCAGCAGATGAAGCCACCGATGATGAAGCAGGCGTTGAGCGAGATGTTGAGATCAAATGACTGCTCGACGCTGAAGCCGGCAGATTGAAGAAACAGGATAGCAAAGCCCTGGATCGCGTTGCCACACAAGATTTGCGCACACCAAACGACGATGTTCTAGCGACACGATATCAGCGAACCCTGCCAGTTGAGTCGCCCATAGCATACTGCAAGCACGCATATCACACCGCAGTAATGGTTGGTGAAGTGGAAAAATACTCACGATCTCAGTGCGGCGTAGATTAGTGCCCTTGAAGCAGTCGATGAAATTTGCGTTTTCCGTTTCCGCGCGCTCTAGCTCGGTTGTGTAGCGGATGTAAGCCAGGGTAGTCTCGACCTCGTGGTCGTTGTTTCCGTCGGCATTGCGCAGACGGTGTAAGCTCTTGCGAGCTTCCTCAATGTTTCCTCGGCGAACCGCATTCCAGGGCGACTCAGGCGCAGAATAGGCGGCGATGAAGAGAGGTAACGGCCAGATCCACTGGAGTGAGATGGGCAGCCGCCAGCCCCAGTCACCAGGAACGGTAAGGACGACGCGAAGAATTCCGGCCGAGATAGTGAGACCGAAACCCCAGCACATGCAGACCCATGCAGTGACGTATGGCCGTAGGACGGTCGGTACAAGCTCGGAGGCGTACGATGTGCTGAGCGTCTGTATACGATGTCAGCCATTTCAGGAGACTATTTTATTCGGCAAGAAAAACGAAGGTCAGGTCACATACCTGGAAGACACCCCAGGGGATGCCGCAAGCAAATTGACCAATGGCCAGCATCGTTAGACTGGTGGAGAAAAAAGGGATGAAGATAGCAAGTGCCATGATGACCATGAAAAACATGAGTGTTTTGCGCGATCCGAATCTGTCTTGTGCCCAAGCGTTGATGACGAGACCGACTAGCTGGGAGACCGCGGATGAATTGGACAGCCCTGTCTGCCACTGAGTCGGGATAAGATTTTTGCCTTCTTTTTCACTGTAGGTGCCGAATCGAGCCTGGAATTGCGCCTGTCCATAGAATGAGCTCATCTAGGGAAGAGCGTGTACGTCAGTCAAGCCCACGACAACATGAGTAGAGAATAGGAATGGTGGGGGGAGAAGTTGTTCTTATGGAATAAGTACCATGTTGCCGTCAAAACCCTCCATAATCAAGGCCACAGACAGAAGCATGGCCCAGAACATGGCAGCCTTGTATTTCTTGAGAGCCTCCCGAACTTTTAGCTGCGCGTCGGCCTCGTTGCTGGCCTTGGCGTCCTCAACCATTTTCTTAAACTCAGGGCTGACAATGTCGGTCTTGTCAAGATGCCCTTGAGCCACCGTGACATTGGATGCTGCCATGACGGCTGATACTGGCCTGTGAGAGGCTAGAAGTAGAGGCGAGTTGAGTTTGATTGCAATATCAAGCCTTTTCGAGACGATGACTCTTCAAAGGGGTCCAAGGGTCCAGTCCGAGTAAGGGCCTGGGCGACGAGGTTCTCAGCGAGCCTTATACTCCTGCTTCATTCGCACGCGACTTAACCAAGTGCCAGTCAGGCGTTACGTAGCCGTTAGATTACTGAAGAGAGAGCCACGTGGAATGTGAAAGTACATTTCAACCATGTACGTATGGCTTGTATGTGTGCTCTAGGATTAACATGCTATCTAGCCCTCCAGCCCCACATTTTCCGGCTGGCGAGTGAGAGTGATAGCTTCTTCATGTTAGGCTGATTCGCGTCCTTCAACCATTGACGGCTTGAATCATACTTCCCGTGTGATGAAGAACACGACGAGGCGCCTAATCAAGCCAGATGGTGGAGCTTTTTTTTTTTCTTTTTTTTTTTTGTGCATGGTGAGCTCAAAGGTGAATATCCGGGCCAGCGCTGGGCTCATCAGGAGAGAGACAGTTCATGGGAACATCACGCCCGCATCGCGGGGAAAGACACAAGTGTGTACCCAGATCGGGGTACCTTCAATGCCAGGGATTCGGCGCAATGGCGTTAGACTCCACCTCCACAAATCGTTCCTAGCTCTATCCTCGTCACTTACAAGGAATTTCTGGGGAATGAAGACGCACTAGCTTCCAATACGAGGGGACCCCGCCACTGAGGCTTGTTGGAGCAGATAATCGGACGACTAACTGGCCATGTACCTAGAGCCAACAGGGCTAGTTTTAAATGCCTAATGCTCCCGCAGCAAGGAGCTGAAAGGAGAAAGTTCCAGCCCCAAACATCTCTTCAATAATGTTATATGATTGGCGCGGTAGGCTGCATAGAGACATCGACAAATCGGCTTCGCGGGGGTAGCGGACGGGGATCTCCACATATCCACTCTGCAAAAGACTAGACGGAAAGTTGTGGGGAATCGCAGGATGATGGGCCGTGGTTGAAATGTTTGCGGTCTTGTAGCTCGATTCGAATCATTGCTAGACCGTTGCAAAATGACTGGTATGGTTCTGTGAGCTGACATTGTGATCGATGCATAGAACTCGAGAAGTGCGATCTCATGTGTTTTGGGCCGGACGAATTCGGCAAAGCATACCTAGGCACACAGTACTTACATGCGTGCTCAAGACACTCTAAGCTGCCGTATCTCATCACGTGGTTCTGGCTTTGACATTCAAGGTTCTATCAACAACTCAACCGGCCTTGAGGAAGATTTTCCAGGCTAGGGTCTTCAAGTAATTGTGAACATCATCAAGACTGATATCAGCTGAAAATTATTTGATCACCTGAAGTACATGCATTTTCATTTACTCGAAGCCGCTTCGAGGAAGTCAGCTTACCACCCCTTGTTTCTTCATTTTACACAGCGCCTTGTACTTGATTGAGAGAAAATTTTGATTGGTTATTGTTTTCTAAATAACATTTGTAAAACCTGATGTTGCTTGTGTTAGGTAGAGAGAATTAAAGATTGCTTTATTTTTGAGGATTTGTTAGATTAGAAGTCTAATTCGACTACGGTATACGGCTAACTACGTAGGGGCTAATTAGGGGCCCTATTTACGATTATTATAGCTAGCCTAACCTACGGTTAAAACCTCTTTTTTATACTTATATAAAAATTTATATAGTTTAATTAATCTTTTTATTAACTTATAGTTCGAACTAACTACCCTATAATAAAAATATTAATATTAATTAATAATTAAATTTTATTATTATAGATTAATAAAGTATTTTATTATATAAAAGAGACGATTTTTTAATACTATATAGGATAGGAAATTCGTACTAATTAACTTTATAAAAATAGATAAAAAAGGAGGCGATTTTTAAATATTATATAAAATTAAGTAATTATAGCCCCTTATTATTTATAAAAAATTAATATTTATTATATTAAATTAAGTTAATTAATAAAACTATTTAAATAATTAGTTTTTTATTATTATTTTAAATAGCTTTTTTATTAAATAAACTTTTTTATAGCCGGCCCGTAATTAAAAATTAACTAGTTAAATTAATAAAGAAAAATACTTATATAACAACTATTTATTTAATTAATTAACGTAATAAACGAGCTTAATAATATAGTATAAAAAAGTACTACGTAATTAAAAAAAAAGAACTTTAAATATAAATATTTTTATTTAATAATAAAAGTAATTTTATAGGAATTATAAAATTAAGAAATTTATAATATATAAAAAAGTCTATTATTATAAAAATTTTATAAATATAATTATAAACTCGTAATTTAGATAACTTTTTTATAACTTTCTTAACTACCCCCTAGGTATTATTTAAAAATATAATATAAAAAATAGTTTTATAAAAAAAGAGGGGATTTAGAAATCTTAATAATATTAAACTAAGAGTATTCTAAATTTTAAAAATTAACTTAAGAAAAAAGTAGTTACCTTAAAGTAGTCCTACGACTTCTTATTATAGTTATTATTAATTTAAAAAAAGGCTAAGAAAATAAAAATTTAAAAAGGAAAAAAAAGAATTTTTTAAAAAGTTATTAAAGAGCTCTCTTTTTATATTAACTTTTAATACGAAATTATTAATTTTAAAAGATTAACTAAGTAATAAAAAAATTATTAATAAATAATAATTATTTAATAATAATTAAGTTACGAAAAAAACTATTTAAGAAATATAAAATAGGGTACTGAGAAGTAGCTAAAGAAAAGATTTTTAAAATAATTAGCCCTATTTAATATAAGTAATAAGTAGTATTTTTAATAAGTCCTTTAGACTTATAATTTTATAAAAAAAAGGGCTTAACTTTACTAATTATACTTAATTACTTATTTAGTTTTTAATAACCTATTTAGTTCTTTTATAAGCCGTTTAGTATTTATTTTTAACTATTTTTTTAGAATATTATTTTAAAAAAAGTAAGTTAAAGAAAGAAATAATTTAGAAATTACGAAAAATATAAGGCTTAAAAAGTTAGAAATATATAAAATAGTAAGAATTGGTAACTAAGATCCTAAGACTAATTATTTTATTTTTTTATAATAATATAAACGTTTTTATTACTATTAAAAAAAGAACTATTAAAACCTATTTTTTTATATTAAATAAAAAAGAGGATCTTAATAAGTATAATAATTAATAATTTAAAAAAGTAATAGTAATTATTAAAAATAATAAAAACGAGAGTAGTAGTAAAATAGTAAAAAGAAGTAGGAATTACTTAGACTTTAATAAAGTTATTAAGTAATAAAAATACGAATTTATTATAACTAATATATAAATTAAATATATCCTTATTAAAATTAAATACGTTAGTAATTATTAATATAAGTATAAGCTAGAGTACGACCCTTGGTAAGTTAAAATAAAAAAAAAAAAACCCCGATTTTAAATAAGATTTTAATCCCTTATAAATAAATAAATATTAACTTAGATTATTAAGGGACGTAAATATATAAAATTATAAATTAGCTTAATAATAAGTAACTTAATACGGTATTAATCTATTTAACTAAGGTTTATAAAAAAAAGGGGTTATAAGGGTAACCCCTATTTTATAAAATTATAAATAACTTTAATTATTAATTAGATAAATAGTTTATAAGCGTAAGCTTAGGAATTATAAAAGTAATTAATAAATTCTTTTATAAACGAGGGGTATTATTAATATAATTATAATTATAAGAATTATATAAAATCTTAGTAGTAATAATTATAAAAAAGGAGTTTATATTATAAAACTAAGTATAAGTTAATAAAGCGTATAATTACTTTAATAAATTTAAAAAAATAGTAAATAACTTAGATTTCCTTTTTATAATTACTAATAATAATTTATTATTATAGAAGGATATTTAAAAATAAAATATAATACTAAACGTATAATAATTAATAATTCTATTTATTTTAATCTATAGTTTATTATTACTATTAATACGAAATTCAGTACTAATTAGTTAATAAAAAAGGAAATAAACGACCTAAAGTTATTAATAATATATAGTAATATAGGGATTATATATAAATACTAAAAATATAATAATAAATATAAAGTAATTTATAAATTTTAAAAAGATCTTTTTAAAAAATAAATTATATTTTAAAAAGAAGTACGAGGTTTTATAAAAAACCCTAACAATATTTTATAATTATTATAAAAAAGTTAAGATTAGGGAATACTAATACTATTTAGTAATTAATATTATACTTATAAGTAAAGTTTCTAATTATTATTACGAAATAGTACGTAATTTTAATTAGAACGACTTTTTTAGTATTATTAACGTAATCTAAAGCTATTTTAAGACTTATAATAAGAATTTAGAGCTCTTATTTAAACTATAAATAATTTTTTTTATATTTATAACTAGGATAATAAAAAATAAATTATAAATAAAATTTTTTAAAGAGCTTATTAATCGAATTAATAAGCTAATAAAAACCTAGCTAAATAAGGGGATTAATAAGTAAAAAATTAAATATTTTTATACTATAGTTTAATACGTATTAAAAATAAAAATAACTTTATATTAGGTACTTAAAAATTATAAAACGCTCTACTCGAGGCTAAGATCTAATTTTAATATTAAAATAAGAATATTATACTAAACCTATTTCTAAGTATATAATGGCCCTTATTAATAATATTAAGTTAACTAGACGTATAATAAAAAAAGAAAAGAGATTAAGTATAGTAATTATTAATAAAAAGGCCTAGATTTATTAAATAAGCAGAGATTTAATTTATATAGTGGTTTTTTTCCGGCTTTATAAGCGTAAAAAATTAACTTTAATAAGATTACGCTTTTAAAAGAAATTATATAATACGGTATACTTTTTAATTATATAATATGCGTAATATACCCTAAGTACGCGCTTAATATAATATAATAATTTTAATATAAAAATCGCTATATAATTCGGAATAGGTAAGCTACCCTCTTTAGTTACTTATTAATAATAGGCTAAGTAATATACTTACGTAGTAGCGCTAATTAAAAAGGTCGATAATAGAAGTTAGTTATAATAATTAGCTATAATAATTAGCTATAATAATTAGAGGCGGTCCTTAACTATAGAGGTTCTAAACTTTAATAATAACGTAGAGGTTTTTAAAAAAAGAGCTAAATAAGCTAATATTTATTACTCTTTAAAACTTATAAAAATTCTTTTTATTTTTATTATTTTTAATATTACCTAAAGCTACTCTCTATTTAAACTAAATAAATCTACTAAATAAATTTACTAAATAAACTTATTAATATATAAACTACTATCTTGATAAGAACTTATTCTAAAAATACCCGTTAATAAGTCTACCCCTCTTGGGCTAAGTACCCTTAGCTAGCTCGACGCTATAACTATTATAACTAACGTAAGTATACTTAAGAAGTAATAAAGTACTTTTTAATAATATAAAATTTAACTAAGTAATAATATAAATATTATAAATAGCCGGGCTAATATAGATATTAAGATTTAGTATATTAATACTAACTTAGAAATTATATTTTATAAAATTAAAAATCCCTTTAATATAAGCTATATTATAAATATAAGGGAATATATAAGGGGCCCCTTAATTTTTAATAAAAAAGAATATATAATATAGGATTTAGCTACTTACGTAAGTTAGTACTAAGAGGTCTTATATATATTAAAATAAATATAGCTTACTCTCTAAATAATTAAAAATAGGGGAAGGTTAAGAGCTATTTTAATTAGTAATTAAGTATAGAGCGTAATATACTTAGTTTTCCTTAATATATAATATATAATACGGCCCTAGCGGATTATTTTATTAGGGAGGAGATTTAACTTATAAATAGGGTAATAAAAAAAGTAATACTTTATTTATAAAAAGAATAAATATTAGTTAAGTAATTATTTTAAAAAGGAGCGTATTAAATTATATAAATAGTATAAAAAGTTAAGGGTAGTAAATAATAAAACTAGCCCTTATTAGTTTAGCTAATTCCTTATTATATATAAGGGTAAATCTGAGGGTATAAAACTTAGTAATAGTAATTAAAATAGCGGCTTAGAATATTTACTTTTTATAAAAAATTTAAAAAATAAAAAAAGTCTTACCCCTTATATTAACGAATTAAATTATAATAAAATCGATAATATTAACTACTCTTTTTTTATTTCGTTAGTTTTTAAAAAATATACGAGGCTAAATAAATAAAAAGTAATAAAAGTTTTTAATAAGTAGGCTTTTATTTATAAATAATAAGGGAAGGTCCCTTAGATAACGAATATAAAAGTAAATAAAAAAAAGAATTTAATAGCGTAGAATTCTATTTTTTTAATACTTAAAGAGAAGATATTATTTTTATTAATATTAAAAAAAAAAGATAGTACTAAGTAATTCTAGGAGTAATTAGAGGGGTCCTTTTTATATTATTTAGATTATTTAAATACTAAGCTTATATAAGTATTTTATATAAATAAAAAGTATAGCTTAAATAATTTTTATAGGATTATCCTAAATACTAAAGTATTATAATAGTTAATAAAAAAAAGGGGGTAATTCTAAGCGTTATAAAAAATTATATTAGTAATATTTAATACGTTAATAATAAGTATTATAAAAATTAGCTTTAGTTTAAGTAAAGAAATCGTTACCCTAAGTATAATAAAAGTAGAGACGTATTTTAGAACGATAACCTTTTATATTTTATTTATTAATACCTTATTTCTCTTATACTTAAAAAATATAAATCGACTAGGTATTATATTTAATAATACGAGGAATAGAATTTTTAGTAATAAGTATTTCAAAATAGTTAAATAATAATAGGGGTATACGTTTATAAAGCTTATTAATAATATAAAATTAATTAATTACTTAATAAAAAATAAGCTTAGATAACTATATTAAAAATTCGAGTACTCGTTAGTTACGAGGCTATATAGCTTCTTAAAATAATTAAGTAATAATAATATTAAAATAAGGGCGCTAAAATAATTAATAAAAATATACTATTAATATTAAATAAATATATAGAGCCTACGTAAATTTAAATTTAAATTACGTAATAAGCTTAACTTTAATTAAAAAATCGTTATTAATATTTTCTATTTAAATAGTTAACTAATCCTATATATAATTAACGAGGTTATATTATTTTAAATAAGGTAATTCCTCCGGGATTTATAAATAAAAATAATATAAGTAGTTTTATAAAAAAGCTAAATTAATATATATTAAGGACCGCTGGATAGTATTAAAACCGATATTAATACGAGTTTTAAATTAATAAAATTTAAAGAAAATGCGACGGCTTATAATATATAACTAAAAGTTGTATTTATAAAAGCGTATTATAATATTAAAAAAGTAAAAAGGGTATATTAATAATTAAAAAGGGCGTTTAGGATTATTAAAAAAAGAATCCCGATTTTATTAATAATATATACTTTTAAATAATACTTAAGTACTATAATAATATTATAGGGCTTAATAAGCTTATATTAATACTATAAATATTTAGAATATACTTAAGAACGACTTTAGCCTTATTATTATTATTAAATATAAGCTAACGAGCCTAAGTAATTAAAAAAGTAATATAGGTATTACGTAAAATAAGTATAAAAGAATAAGTTAATAAAGTAATTACTATACGTAATAAGCCTAATATAAGGGCTAATTTAAATATATTTTTAAATTTAAATATACGAGTTTAGTACGAAATTACTTAATAATAAGCTAAGCTATATAAATTAATTTTTATTAATAAGCAGTCTTACGTAGTTATAAAAAATTATAATTAGCTATTTAAAATATTAATTACTATAATTAAACTATATTATACGGATTTTATTAAAGTAATTTTTAATTTATAAAAAGAAAAAGAACTAAGGAAAACTATATAACTTATAGTAAAAGTATAAGAAATTATTTTTAATAAAATTGTTATAATAATATTAATAAATAATAAAAAAGAGGAAATTATTAAAAAGGTACTAATATTATTAATAAAACGTTATAAAAAACTACGATAATAAGCCCTAATATAGTAATTTATTACTAATAACGAGGTAATTAATACTTTTTATATAATAAAAGAGAAAGCCGATTTTAAGCTAGTAATTAAACTACGTAAAAAAGGTATTATTATAATTATTAAAAAACCGTATAAGGGATTAGATCTTATTAAAATAAATACTTTACGCAATCGAGGGGTTTATTAATTTATCTTCTATAACCTTAAAAAATATAAAAGTTTTTATATATTTAAATTATAAATAGTACGTAAAATTAAAGAAAAAGGAATACCTTAACTATATAAAAAATCTAAATATATAATTTAGAAGTACGGTAATATTAAAAAAGCGACGCTATTTACTTAATTATTTATAATATAGCGCTATAGCTAATAATTAATAATAATACTAATAGTATTATTATAAAAAAAGGGATATAAGATTTAGAGCTATAATATTACTTAGGCCTATACTTAATTAGCTATAGGGCTTATAAAGAAAATCCTAGCTAATTTATTAAAAGAAATAGTTAGTAAGTATTTAAAAAGTACGATTATTAAAGTATTTAAATTACTATATAGGCTCGTAAAATCGGGTACTTATTAATAAGCTACGTATTACGATTTTTATATTAATTAATTATTAATAATTATATTTATATATAACTCGTACTTATTAATTTTTAAGTATAAAAGCGAATAATTTAAAAATTATTAAAATATAAACTAATAATATATTAAGCTTATTTAATATTAATTTTATAAAAAAAGAAAATAAAGAGCTTTAAAAAGCGGGCTTTATAATAAAGCTAAAAAAGGTCCTTATAATAAATAACTTATTAATATTTAATAATAAGATTTTTATAATTAAAAAAAAAACCGTTATTTTTTAATAAAAGGGGTAGGGTAAGAAAATTAACTTCGTTAACCTAAACGTAATTAATATTAAAAAGTAGTATAAAGCTAAGCTCGTATAAAGAATATATATTACGAGTATTTATTAACCCGAAGTAATTTTTAATTATATAAGAATAGTATAAATTATAAAACTAAATAAACAAGATATTAAAATACTTAATAAATAACTTAAATAGTAATAATTAAATCTTAATCGAGGCCTTGTTTATTACCTAATTAATTTTATTATTAATAAGCTTTATATTTTTATTAATAAGTTATTTATAAATAATAACGACCTTATTTTGTAATTAAAATATATTATTATTTTAATTAATAAGAGTATAAATAAGAGTAAATTTACTATATATAATAATATAATCTATTACTTATTAATTAAAAATAAGTAAGTAATAAGAAGTATATTAATATTAAAAGTTTATAATATAATTAACGGCGTTAACTTTACTTACGTAATTTTAATAATACTAAAAAATATTACTAATTAACTTAATTTTTTATTAATTTAAATAGTTATTTATATTAATTTTTATTTATTATACGAATATTTTATTAAATTAGGAATAAAAAAAAAAAAGAGGTTTATAATTAATATTATAGCTCTTAAGTAATTATATATAGTGGTTTTTTTTCTAGCTTTATAAGTATAAAAGATCGACTTTAACGGGATTACGCTTTTAAAAGAAATTATATAATATAGTATACTTTTTAACTATATAATATACGTAATATATCCTAAGTATACGCTTAACGTAATATAATAATTTTAATATAAAAACTACTATTTAATTTAGGATAGGTAAGCTGCCCTTTTTAGTAGTAGCGCTAGTTAAAAAAGTTAATAATAAAGGTCGGCCGTAATAGTTAGCTATAATAGTTAGCTATAATAGTTAGCTATAATAGTCGGCCGTAATAGTTAGCTATAATAGTTAGAGGCGGCCTTTTTTAACTATAGAGGTTTTGAACTTTAATAGCGACGTAGAGGTTTTTAGAGAAAGGGCTAAATAGGCTAATATCTATTACTCTTTATACTAGAGCTCATAAAGATTCTTTTTATCCTTATTACTTCTAATATTGCCTAAAGCTACTCTCTATTTAAACTAAATAAATTTACTAAATAAATCTACTAAACAAATCTACTAAATAAACCTATTAATATACAAACTACTACTCTATTCTTAGTATATAGTTAGTAATTAATAAGCTAAAAATACTTATTAATAAGTTTACCCCTCTCGGGCTAGGTACCCTCTTTAGCTAGCTCGATACTATAACTATTATAACTAACGTAAATATACTTAAGAAGTAGTAAAGTACTTTTTAATAGTATAGAATTTAACTAGGTAATATTATAAGCGCTATAAATAGCTAAGTTAGTACGGATATTAAGATTTAGTATATTAATACTAGCTTAGTTATAATAGTTATAATAAACGGGCTAGAAGTATATAAAGTTAGGGTAATAAGCTAGCGCTTTAAATAGCTCTTATAGGACCCCCTAGGTAATAATAATACCTATATAAAAGAATAGATTATACTAGACCTAGCTACCTACGCGGGCTAATACTAAGAGGTCCTATGTGCGTTAGAGTAAGTAAAGCTCGCTTTATAAGCGGCTAGAATTACGTAGTAAAAGGTTAGGAGCTGCTTTTAATAAAAAAAAAATAACGGTCGAGTTAGTTAACTATTTTAATTAGTAATTAAGTATAGAGCGCAATATACTTAGTTTTTTCTAATACGTAATATATAGTACGGCCCCGGCGGATTACTCCGTCGGGGGGTTAGGTAATTATATAAAAAGCGCGAGATTTTTAAAATTTATTAAATTAATAATAATAATAACCTCGCTAATATTTTTATAAAAATAATATTTAATAAGGGGTTAAAGTAATTTATAAGTAATAGAAAAGTTAATATATAAATAGAGGGATAGGTTATATAAAAAGAATAAAAAAAAAAAAAAAAAATAACTTAGTAAACGGGCCTAAGGTTAAATTATACCTCTAACTATAATAAATAAATTAATAAAAAAAAAAAGTTAATATTAAATTAAAAATTTAATTTAACTATAGTATATAGCTAATTATATAGGGGCTAATTAGGGGCCCTATTTATAATTATTATAACTAGCTTAATTTATAATTAAAACTTCTTTTTTATATTTATATAAAAGTTTATATAGTTTAATTAATCTCTTTATTAACCCACGGTTCGAACTAACTACTCTATAATAGGGATACTAATAAGATTAGATAAGGAATCTCCGCAACTTCTTCAGCAGCGACATGTGATAGGCCGTCGTCGCCTAAAAGAATCAACCATTCCTTGCAAAGCTTTTATTAATAAGCCACACATCCATGATGCTGCCCCCAAAAATGTCCATAGAATTTTTATGGGCTCTTTACTGAGATCCAACAATCTCAAAGGCGTAGGCAGTGAACTCATCACTGGGCCAAACTGGGAATTGGATGAAGTTATCGTTGTACGATACATCAAAGGTGCCCACATCGACGGGCTCGTCGACAGGTGTAAAGCGGCCATTTTCGAGCCCACCAGGGAAAGGGAATGCCAAAAATTTGATCTTGGTCTCGCCAGAAGATGGTAGACCGATGATGTCGAGGTTGTTGACACGGATGGCTGACTCACCAGTCTGACGGCGAGAACCATAGAGCATCTTGAGATGGTTGCCCTCGACGGTGGCGTAGACATCAAAGTCCTTATTGGCAGACAGCAGTGTCTCAACACGGTGACCCTGCATCCCGGTGCCGTAGTACTTGTAGACGAGGTACTGACCAGTTGCCCTGTAATCCTGGTTCTTGGGGTCGTAGACGTTGGCGTCACCACCACCGGGCTTGGTCAGAAGACCGCTCAGCATATCGTAGGCCTGGAAGGCGAGAATCCAACAGCTCCGGGCCCCCTTGGCATCGATCCGCTCGAAGCTGGCAATGTACCAAGCGCTGAAGACAGGGGTCTGCTCGCTGTCAAGGGCGTATTCGTTGATGTTGATGGGCTTGTGGGGCAGACCATACTTGTCGAGAAGTTCCCACAAGAGGTTACGAGATGTCTCAAAGTCCGGGTTGCCCAGGACATGCCACTCCCACTCGTCGGGAATGGTGCCGTTGACCTGAAGGAAGGAGGCAAAGTTGGTCCACCACTCGTTTAAGACAGATGGATCCGTATTGACGGCAGGACCACCAAGCTTAGTGTCGGGCAGCTCCTTGCGCAAGTAGGCATAGGCATGGGCCCAGGCTTCGTGGTACTGAGCCTGAGGTCGGTCCTAGTAAACTTCACCGTTGGGCTCGTTCCAGATATCGAGTGACATGCCCTCAAGAGCGTCGTTCTCGCGCAGATCCTTGACAACTTGGGCGAGAAACTCGTCCCACTGGGTCCAGTCGCCGCCATCACCGGGGTAGGGCCCGTCTGTTTCACGCTGGCCGCCATCGGCACCCCAGAGGTCGCTCAGGTCGTGTATGTGCCATTGTACTTGCGTACGATACGGTAGTTGGATATAACGCCATTCATGCGGACCTGTCACCGTTAGCGCTCTCTCTTGAGTGGAATAAGATCATACAACAAAAGCGCAGGTTACATACCTTGTAGTCATCAAACGAAGTAATCCACGCGTGGCCTCCGGCTGTCAGCGAGGAGCCGTCGCCGCGCGAATAACCGTAATCCATGTCGATAAACCACTTATCAGGGATCTGGTTCAGTTCCAGGGGCAGGCCGTAAAGGACACCCGAGGCGCCATGTTGAGACTCCCCACGGTCCACTGCGAGGTTAACGACAGAGATGGCGTCCGGACTGACATCACGACGCGTCAAAGTCATGGCAGTCACAGTCGTGACCAAGCATACAACGGCGCGCAACATCATAATGAGAGCTCGAGCTGTGAACGAGGATGTGTCTTCAGATCGTTTGAGAAGAAGCTTGACTGGTGAGATGCTGCTATTTGCTGATGCACGAAGGGAGATATTGCCGTGATCCCCAGAAATCAAGGGCTTTTTATAATGCTGCTCGCAATCTTTTCATTTCAGCGTTTGCCTTCAAGGTAGCAGTAAGATATCGTGTCATCAGTTCAGCTCCTCTCTCTCTGCTCTTTTGCCTAAGTTCTTGCCTTCACTCGATCGAATCCTGCCCCCAGCTTGGCCTCTCTTTGCCGACATCTGAATCAATGGCGAGAGCGCAAGAGTTGTGATTGCGGGGAAATCGTTTCCAGATCGATATAGGCACATGGAAAAAATCTCATGTCTGAACGGATTGAATTTCGCCCTACCTCCCTACCTGGCGGAAGAAGATTGTCCCGGCGTGATGCTAAGGTGAAGTCTCGGTGCTGGGCCGAGCCGCCGGATCTGGGGTCCGATTCAAGCTCATCCGTCTGGTCTATGTAAGGGCAGCACCCCGGCTTGTGGCATTATTGAATCCACAATTACCGAAGTCCGACTTGCATTAGCTCACTGGTCCTGAACACTTGGAGCCAAACGGTAGTGATCATGGTCACATGTTCTTGAATCTAGACACCTGAAATGTTTCGTACCCATGCTCAAGATGTACCCTCTATACCGAAGGTGGAGGTGGAGGTGGGGGTGGAGGCAGAGGTGAGGCTTGGGGACTGTAGGTAGGACCCCATGTCATACTACTGACCCAAACGGGCGACTTGACGAGCAATTGCATCCATGGTCTGCTCCGTGGTCGAGGAGAATATTGCTAAGCGGGTCAGACTACAGTTAGGATCCTCCAAACTCAGAACATACCAAGCAATGTCGGATCAACCTGTCTTGCCTCGCTCGCTTATGGTCGCAGAAGAATATGCCGACAACCACAGACGATTTTTGAGGTTCTCTGACGCACCAGTAACCCCACGACGCATTCCGACAAATGGGGCAAAAGTTGTGCTCCCGCCGCCACGCCATTGGCAGGGTTCTTGCGTCTGAAGTGGAGAACAATATTGCTACCCTGGACTTACACAGAGTCATGCCTCTGGAGGCGTCGTCTGGGTCTGGAGGTTTACTTGTTTGGCACATACGGGACAGCATGCGAGACGTTGTCTAGATACTGGGCATGCCCAGTTCAGGCGCCTCAACGACTTTCATCATGAGTGGGCCCGGTAGACACGAATGGCTTCCGGATCAGAAACAAGAGATAGCTATGACTTCATTTACAATCGAGCTGATAGTGTTTAGAAATTCAACTTTTGCTGCTTCAAACATTCAATCAAGATTGGCGCTGATCCCTTTCTTCTGCCAAGTACATGAGAGTTTGATCTGTGAGATTAACTCTTCGCTCATGAAAGAAGTTCCCTTACATCTTCGGTAGTAGTATTACATGTAGTGTTGGCTGAGATTACGTCCAGCTGAGCCGCATAACCCGCCGATATGGTCCAAAACATGGGCTGCTCAATCAAGATCCTTGATGCCTCTTGCAGAATCTCGGCGGGACCCTCCTCAGAGCACAGATCATCGACACCTTCAAGAAAGAGCTGAGTATTACCGCCATATCGGATGAAATATTGCACAAACTCATCGTCTAGCGGGCGATCGAGCTGTAACATGCGTGGCATGCGACGCTTTGTCAAGGATACCTCGCAGCGTGTCGATGCAGGACGACGGTTTTGTGAATGATTCATATTTATGCTGGAGTTGCCAGTCGCCGGTGACGATGTGTCGGATGAATCTACGCAAGGAGATGGGCCGATAGTCGAAGGAGTCTCGCCCGAGGGAAATCGCTCTGTGTGTTGGCTGCAGGTCAAGCTGGAGCAAGTATGTTCACGTCGAGGACCAAAGTTTCCGAAAGCCCAGAGGGTCAACGCTGCCAGAAAGACTGCGAATGGTTCCACGATGGGGTGGGAGGAGAATCGCCTAACGTGCCAAAGGACAGCACCAGCGTGGATAACAGCTAGGCGGGCTTTATACATGTCCTCTCGAACCCAGGAGAGAATTGTAGTATGCCATGTAGTCCGATCTTCGGATGATGCGTATATCGAATGAGGCAGGCTGTCAATGGACGTACTAGCTGCGGTTGTCTGAGCGCACCGCAGGAGGGCCTCGACAGGTGCCAGTATGAGTAAGCGGGAAAGGTGCAGATGTAGGATTGATGGACTCTCAAACATGGACTGCTGTGATATGAAGCCAATAGCGTCCCAATGAAGAAGGTCCAGGCAGTCGCAGGTATAGTCCCTCCACTCAGCGTACTCAGGTATGGAGCCTAGGTATTGTTGCTGCTGCGCCTCTCTTCCGCCTAGTTTATGACTGTAGGTAATCTTGAGGTGTACTGCTTCACTGAAATACTGTACCATATCCCATTTCCGGCGAAGCAGCATATGTATCATGATGATGACTCCTAGTTGATTCTCAGGTTGAGGAGAGCTCTGACTGCTCCAGAGCTTGCCGAATGAACTTCGCACACTTAGTCGGAGAGACTCCTCCGACAGAATTGCGTCCACTCCACTCTTCGTGATGGTAGGAGAAGCGAATGCTTTAGACCAGCTTTGAGCGGAGTCTGCTTCCCACAAACCTTCGGCGCTGGGCATTTTGAGCGCCAGTTTGCTAGACGGTATACTTGGAGGACGGTTCGCAGCTAATGCAAGCCAAGCATCGAGAAGCTCCAAACATCATATATGTCAGTCATTTCCGGCCAGACAAAGGGTGGTAATAGCAGGTATTCTCGCTATTCTTACCCATATGAAAAGTCCAGTTCGTCGTCTTGTTTCACGAAAGCGCCATGCCAGCCACACTTGCTCCACGCTCTGGCCTTCGACATAGAGCCCAATTTTGTCATCCTCTTCAAGGAGCTGTAGTTGAAGACAGGAATTGTATACGAGAGAGATGGCGCTATAGCCACATTTGACCAGCGGGTTGGTACGGCTTTGGCACATACCCACGGCAGCGAGTGTTCGAGCCTGTATGTAAGGAAGACAGTCTTGTACACGACCAAAATCTAACTATGAAACCGATTTCATGTAAGCTATGACGTGGATTAAGCAAACTACTAATGGAACTGTAGAAGACCTACCTCACGTAACAGCAGGTCGTGTAAAGCGCTACAGAGTTGCTCGCCAAAGTCGGTCAAATTGGGGAGACTCAGATAACGGGATCCAATAGCTGCAACCCCAATGCACAGACTCCAACCCCAGACAGGAATGCTGAGAAGGGACCTGTCGACGAATGGGTGCAAGTGATGGAAATGTTCAAAGTACTGCTCAATAAGGTGTTCAAACGTATCTCGGCCAAGAAGAACATCCAAATCTGCATTAAACCTTTCGGGCAGCAAAGGCCTTCCGGCACCTGATAGCAGCTTCGTTTGTATTTCCTGGTATACGGACTCTGGAATAGTGAAGCGAGACTTTTGTTGCTGACTTTTTGTTTGTTTGATTTCCTCCAGAAGCACCGCCAACCAAGAAGCACCAGGATGAGAGTCGTGGTCGGGTACTCCCCGTCGCAGAACAGTAGCATGTCTTT
This sequence comes from Colletotrichum tamarilloi, assembly GCF_030869305.1. Classification (NCBI taxonomy): domain Eukaryota; kingdom Fungi; phylum Ascomycota; class Sordariomycetes; order Glomerellales; family Glomerellaceae; genus Colletotrichum; species Colletotrichum tamarilloi. Next base: position 34,271 of record NW_026849558.1, on the reverse strand, counting down.
CTTGAAAGCCACGGTCGGCCTGCGACTGGCGAAAACCACGGCCATTTACGTAGAGCTGTCTGTGGCTGGTCGTATCATAGCTTCTATCAAGAGACGAAGTATCTGTGGCTGTTGATCCATCGCGCATGTATGTGATGAACGCTGACATCTGATCTTGATGATTCAGGGAGGATTCATCCAGATCTGAGACCAAGTTCGAACCTCTCGGGCTGGAGGTACTATTTCCCGCAATGGATCGAATGTCTGTTTGTGAGGTAACCGTAATCCGAGATCGTGCAATGGAATCATTGGTCGTAGCGACATCTTGGGGCACGACTGGCTGATGAACATGAGCGTGGCCTACGTTGACAGCCGGCTCCTCCCATGGCGCCATGTCGCAGTCCTGGAGGCTTATATCCATCTCTATTCCAGCATCATTCTCGGTCTCGTGACTTCCTCCAATGTCCTGGATGTAAGAACTCGCGTCTCTGTCCAGGTTCGAGCCTGTGCTCTGCTTTTCATTCCAAGTACCTTGATCAGGGGATTGCCTTGACCTGGTTGGATAAGATTGGGAACTGCCCGAGCAACCAGTTCTTTGAGAGTGATATCGCTCGCCGCGTTGAAACGCCGGCAATCCATCATCTAGTCGAGGGTGATATCCTTGCTGACTATGGCTAAGAGTTCCCATTGATAATGTTGTCTCATCCTCGTAGCTAGTATATCTACGTTGAGGGGGGTTGTATTGACACTGGAGACTCTTTTCCTCGCAGCGACTGCATGGAAAATCGCCGGAGCACCTGATATGTGAGATGGCGCAGAATGAGCATGTTTTGAGGAGGCGAGATGAGGCCGTGGAGCCTCTCAAGCCCGGCTGCTTTGGGCCGACGTGAAGCTGCTCGTGGCGTCGCGCTGCGTCTCTATGAAAGAATTGTTAGGGATACGACCAACTTGTACAAGGGACATAAGAATATAGGTCGGACGCTTCTCAGTCGTCAACTGCACCTGGCGTGGAAATGGACAAAACGATTTCAGGTGATAGGGTCCGGGAAGATGGATAGCTGTCTGAAAAGAACGAGACAACGTTACCTGCGCGCGAACTTTCTCCCACAGTAGTTGCATTCGATGGGCTTTTCGGTGATGTGAGTCTGCTTGTGACGCTTCAGATGATCCCTTCGCATGAAGCTCCTATCACATATGCTGCACACGTGCAATGCGGGTTCCGTCGCCGCAGGTGTCTCGACCGATTGAGAGGCCATAGGCAAGGATGACATGACGCTTTAGAAGACAGATTGCTCGTCAGATCTTTGATATACAACGTGGATGAGTATGACTATGAAAGGTGAACTTCAGACAGGTGCCTGTCCGCTTGGTTGTGTCTAGGGAAGCTTTGGGCGGCTACGGAATCCAACATTCCCTCATGTTTATGTGCTCGGTTGCATGAGCCGATTGCCGCACCAATCCGCACGCGGCCACTTTGTCATCAACCCCGCGAATTATCTGAGCTAAAGAATCAATTTCAATGTTCGAAATCCGCGACTTGATTAATACTTCCTTCTTCTCGTTTCGCCTGTCAAGTGGCTACAGTCGCAGCCCCTACACAGAATGTTAACGTTGGTCTACTATCCCAACCAATAAGTCCCTACGGATGAAGGGCATTTACATCATGACCTAGCTACCAGCCGGGGCTTCAACGATACTTACACCCCAATGTTTCCAAACGTCTCCCTTATTTCCTGAAACTATTTGGCGTCTCCCCTCTCAATGGCCTCTCGTCGCATGACCAAGTAAACCGCCGAGGTCCACGTGTATGACAGGTCCCGCAACCCCTCCCCCGTGATAGCATCAAAGTTCTCTGCAAATCCTGACTTCTCGCACAACCGCAAAAAGCGCGTGCTGATCTCATCGGCCAGATCAATTCGTCCAGCATCACGCAGGCCAGTTTCGACCAGATGAGTCGAGGGAGCCCAGATGGGGCCTCGCCAGTATCCGTCGCTCTCGTAGTCCGGCGAGGCGAGCTCCTCGGTCGCGGGACCCCATTCGCTCAGGTGCTTGGACACAATGCTTGTGACCATCTTGTCAACGACTTCATCTGGTAGATGTCGCGCGGCAGCGAGAGGCATAAACTGTAGAAGGGAGGTGGTTTTGAAGGTCTCGCCTGTTATAGCATTCTTGAGGAGGAAAGACTCGCCATCCCATAATTCTTCGATGAGAGCATTGACCAAGAAACTTCTCATATTTGCCCACTTCTCGGAATCATTCTCGTGTCGTAAGCGTTTGGCGACCTGTTCTAGGCAGCTGGCCTGGAGAAAAAGGTAAGCCGCCAGGTCCGGCCCGACGATCATTGGCGTGCTGTCGAAAGCTGTGGAGTTGTCCCAACCAGAGTCGTTACCATGAGCCCAGAACGGAAGACGCGAGGTGTCACCTCTACGTGTGTCCATCCAGAAGTCCGTCAGTCTGGCGGTGGCATCGTAGAGTGGCTGCACTTTGTCGTCACTCATGCCCGGAAATTGGGCAAGGAGCCTGGAAAGAGCCCAGCCCTGGATAGGAGGCTTTGTAAACCCCCACTCGACGTTCTGCCAGTCAACTGAGTCGGGGAGACGACCGTCCGGCGCTTGGTGGACGAAGACGACGGTGAGCTGGTCAAGGCCCAGCTGCTGATCGAGAGCAGCTATGGCCAGCGCATTGAAGCAGTGATCCCAGCTCCAGACTTTATTCATCCAGAGCTTGGACATCAAGACAGCTTCTTTTGTAAACTTGTGCTCTGCGCGGACCATGGAGGTCCAGGTCACATAGCTAGCAAGTACTTCGGCCTCTGTTGGCTTGCCCTCTGTCCAAGGGCACATGGCGACAACGAAGTCATCGAATTCCTTGGCCATCTTTTCTCCCATCCTCTCAAATGTGGTATTTTTGGCTTCCTCGAGTGCCAATTTGCACGAATTTTCTTTCCACGTCATTTGCGGCAGATTTTCACGCACATCGAGCTCGTGAATGATGAGCTCCCACTGCGGATCGTCATCCGTGCCCTGAATCTGGATACGGCGGTTGACTCGGAAGGCGTTGGTCTGGCCATTGACAGTTGTCAAGTTTCCCTTGGTGGGAAGAAAGCGGTAGCCAGGGAAGGTCTTGTACGTGACCTCAACGCCAGCTTTGAGCCCATCGTATGGTGGACGCTCGAAGACGTACATCCCCATATAGACACTAGGGTCTGATCGAGCGTCGCTATCAAAGGCTAGAGGTACATTTCCTCTGAGTCGAATGGAGCGCAGGTCCTGAAATGTTGCCTCACAGACGATCTTACTCTCATAGCTCCATTGGATAGACGATATTGTGGCTTGGATGGTGGTCGGCGACGGCGAGTCGTGGAAGCCGGGAGGTTCATTTAGGCCAAGACCCCCGGGCAGAGGCCGGAGAGCAAACATGGGTACTGACAAAGCGACGCATTGAGATACAAGGTAGAGGTCGGTCTGTGGCACGAGATTCAGAGGAGGCGCAAGTCGAGTGGTGCGGCTGAGGCTTAGAAACGACCCTCTACGGCTCCAAGGCAGTATCTTTAGATCTGGCTGGAACGCAGTTGAGGGGGTTGCGGCATCCATTGTAGCAGAATTCCGGCAGTAACTTGAAGAGGATTGATAAGTATCAGTCGCTCTCTGAGAGGAAGAAGGGGTTCGTCATGGATAGGTGGGATACTTAAACATCTCATACCGGAGGCATAGTGGTGTGACAGTATAAGTCAAGGAAGTCGGGAATGATAGCCAGGACCTTTCCGCTAGCTTGCGAGCTTCTTCAACCGTCCATCATCTGCAGCTCTACTCCCTCCGTAAGGAGTACAGTTTTTAGAATGGATCCTGGCTCGGTATTCTGAATGAGGAAATCAGTAGCGTAGACGCGGTAGATTCACGTTGCAGCAACACGTCCACCTCCACCTCCATTACCCACCCCCACCCCACAGTCCGATTCCGATGCAAGGGCAGGAATCTGACTACACCCTGCCGAAACCTTCCTGGCTTTGAAAAGTTCACTGCCATGTTATAATGAAGAAAGGGACTGAAAGCTCACAGATGTTCTAGGCGGGTTGGAATTGGTCGAATCAAGTATAGTACTCACCTCTGACACTTATCTGGGCGCTCCTGATCACCAGCTGTCTGGTCTCTCTCATACGATACTGTGGTGATGTGTCAACTGATAAACCTTCCAGTCTATGAGATTGACCCAGCTACTGCCTCAAACAAAGCGGTTTTCTACTATTGCGTCTCTTGTCCTCATACCCTCCCGTCTGGTCGCCAAACTGGAAAGATAAAAGCCTACCAATCTTGAGCTTATCAATCTGTCATGGCAGTACCGTCCAGTAGCTCGTCCTAGGACGAGTCCCAATTTCCTGACCTCATGTTGTCTTGAATATGTCTCTGATCACGACCGGCGCGTTCGCTCTCATAAGAGACCGTGATGTCCTGTCTCCTCGTGATCCCTACAACTCTAGAGCTCGGTCCAGTCTCCGCCCCGACAATACTATCTTGACTACTCGTGTCTTCCATGTCAATTCGCGAACCTATAGTTGTTGATGTTTTGCCGACGACATTTCCGTTCCTTGGAAATGATTGAGACCCGTTCATCTCAATTCCACCCGACCGCAATCCCATTGGGTCACTTTGCTTTTGATATTTTCGATCTGTTGAACTTAGGACGCGTCGCCCAAGAGCCAACTCTACGAGAGGCCCGAGAATTGGGATACAGGTAGCGATGATAAGAGTATTGCCCTCTACACTACCAAGATTGTTAGCTGGACATATCTAATTAAACAATCCAAATCTTTTCGTTACTGACATGGTCCACACAACAAGCTCCGCACTGTCATCTAGTCGGTTGTTAGTCAGCACGAGGATGCTTGTGAAGTGTCTCTTACACGTGAAGTCTTTGCTGGCGAGAGATGGTAGTCTTGTGCTTTTGTAAATGGAGATGAAGCAAGAGCTGAGGGTTCCGTCAGACATGTCATAATGAAAAACAGACGCATTGAACTTTGCCGTCATACATCGATCCAATCCCAAGAGCAGTACTCAGGATCACTTTCTTCTTGATATTCATCTGAAGTCTCATCAAAACCGTCGCTGGATAGACTGCAAGGTATAGGTCAAGCGCGGCGGAGTATGCTTAGTCGGGTTGCAGTTAGCGAAAGCCACGTCGAACGCACCGTGAACTGAACCGAACACTAACCTCCTGTCAAAATCGCGACGTTTACGAGAACCCACGGACTCCAACAGCTCTTTTCGGTCACTTTGAAGTCCCATTGAGCGCGAGTAGGGGTGCACTGAGCAAAGAGGATGATGATGCAGAGGGACACCAGCACCAGACACCCGGCCGCCATGCCCCAGAGCAGTACTTGATGCATCCTTCCTGGATTCAATATCCTCATGAGGAGTGCCACGACGGCAAACTTCGGTATAGTGTATGCGAGGACGTTTGGAGGAAATCCTGATATTGTGGATAGGATTGCCGCGGATTGCTGTTCTTGAGAAAGGGTATCCGCATGCCGACCGTTACCGCATCGAATGGCCCAAATTTCTAGAGCTATCGTCGTGTAGCTAAGGAGCTAGCCAAGTTGCGATGTGTCAGCTAAACATTTGGCCATCTTCATTATTCAGGCATTGCTTCTTGGAATGAATTCATTGAACGAACCAGAGAAAGAACAGTAAGGTGATCATCCAAATGGGTTTGTCCAAGAATCTTGATGCGGACAAACAGCCGCATGGCGACGAAAAGAGTGCTGATACCGACAATGATACATATCGCAACAATGATTCCAGGTCCTTTGTTGTCTGTTGAGTAAGACGTTATAGTCAAATCCGGACTTGTCATCTTGCAGAACTGAGCTCGATTTGCGGCCAAAAGATAAACTCAAAACGTCCCAGTACTCCCAAAGGTAGGTGTCAGACTCACTCCGTCGGAAGTAAAATTTTGGTCCGGACGCGAGACACAAAAGACAATGCTCCAGCGTCTCCGCTAAAGGTTTCTTGCGGTGATATGCGCCAAGAAGCAGTTGGATCAGGCTCGCAGAGTGAGGTGCCGCGGTTGGAACAATGGTGATTAAGGGGGATCCGGTGGCGACGTCTATCGCCTCATGCAGACGCAAGCACTCTCACCTGAGCCGGCCCGTACATCCTTGATCCAAAATTGAAAAGAAGAAGGTCGCTTGACAACGTACCAATGATTCCAACAACGTTTCAAGGGTTAGATCAAGTAGACCCGAGGCTTTCGCCCATTTTCAAGGTCGAGACCAAAGTAATCATAGCCAGTTTGCCATCAATCTCGTGTGGGTGCTAGCGCTTATACCCATACAAATAAATCAAATATAAGGTTCGTATTTAATTATTTAGCTTATTTCTCGTGCTATATTTAATTATTTAATAATTAATTAATAGATTTAACTAATTTCCTAATTAGGAATTAAATAAAACTATTATAAAAGTTTTTATAATACTAACTTATGTAGTGGTTTTTTTCTAGCTTTATAAGCACAAAAGATCGACTTTAACGGGATTACGCTTTTAAGGGAAATTATACAATATAATATACTTTTTAACTATATAATATACATAATATACCCTAAGTATACGCTTAACGTAATATAATAATTTTAATATAAAAACCGCTATATAATTTGGGATAAGTAAGCTACCCTTTTTAGTAGCGGCGCCGGTTAGAAAGGTCGATAGTAGAAGTCGGTTATAATAGTTAGTTATAATAGTCGGCCGTAATAGTTAGAGGCGGCTTTTTTTAACCGTAGAGGTTCTGAACTTTAATAGCGACGTAGAGGTTTTTAGAGAAAGGGCTAAATAGGCTAATATTTACTACTCGTATTAGAGCTTATAAAGATTCTTTTTATCCTTATTACTTTTAATATTACTTAAAGCTCTATTTAAACTAAATAAATTTACTAAATAAATTTACTAAATAAATTTACTAAATAAACTTATTAATATATAAACTACTACCTAGATAGCTAGTTAGATAACTAGTTAAGAAGTTAGCTAGTTAAAATACTACTTTAACGAGAACTTAAAGATACCCGTTAATAAGTCTACTCCTCTCGGGCTAGGCGCCCTTAGCTAGTTCGACGCTATAGCTATCGTAACTAATATAAATATATTTAAAAAGTAGTAAAATACTTTTTAATAGTACGGAATTTAGCTAAGTAATAGTACGAACGTTATAAATAACCGGGCTAGTATAGATATTAAGATTTAGTATATTAATATTAGTTTAGAAATTATATTTTACGGAGCTAGAAATCTTTTTAATATAGGTTATATTATAAATATAAGGGAATATATAAGGGGCCCCCTAACCCTTAATAAAAAGGAGTATATAATATAGGATCTAGCTACTTACGCGGGCTAGTACTAGGAGGTCTTATGTATATTAGAGTGGGTGTAGCTCGCCCTTTAGATAGCTAGAAGCGGGGGAAGGTTAGGAGTTTTGATTAGTAATTAGGTATGGAGCGTAATATACCCAGTTTTCCCTAATACGTAATATACGGTATGGCCCTAGTAGATTGCTCTATTAGGGGGATAGTACTAACTTATAAACTTTACTTTGATTAGCTCTTTTAATTAAAAAATTAACTTCCTATTTTTATAGTACTACTACGAAGCTAGTTTTTAAGATATTAGACCTCTTTTAGTATAGAGGATCTTATTAATAATTGTTATAAGGTTAAAATTAACTTTATAAAGCTAAATATCCTCTTATAGTCTATTATTATTATAAGGATTATAAAAATATTAAATATAAGTTTACTTAATATTAAATAAGTTAGCTAATAGTTAATTTATTATTAAATTAAGTTAAGGACTAGCTAAGGGATAATTTATAAGTAATATTAATTAAGCTTAGGTACGTAGTTAATTATTATATTTATTATTTAAGATATTAATTATTACTAATATTACGAGTTTTTTATAATATTTTTTAAAATTATAAGGGTATTAAAAATAGCTTATAATTATTATAATAAAAGAGGAAGACTTAGATAATAAGGAGGAGGAGGACTTACTATCTCGTTTATATACTATTTTTATTAATAATCGTAAAGTCCCTTTTTTATATTAAATAGTTAATAGCTTTATTTAAGTATATCTTACCTCTTTTTTAACTATTTTAATTTTTATTTAAAATAAAAAATAATTATTATAATATAAAATAGAGAGTTACCTAACTTAGTATAATACTTATTAAAGACTTACTAAGTATTAATAACTAATAGTTAAAAGTATTTTTATAAGTTAAAATTATTATTAAAAAGTAGCTCTACCCGCTCCTTAAGTATATACTTAAACTAAATAAAATAAAGGATATTATTTAAAATTAGAAATTAAAAAAGAAGTTAAAATATAAATTAATAACGAGCTAATTACTAATGAGGTAGTATTATTTATATTAATTATAATTATGACGCTATAATTTAAAAAACCGTAAGATCTATTTTTTTTTTAAAAAGTTTATTATATAACTTCTTTTATTTTTTAAAATAATTAATAAAGTATTTAAAACTTATTATTACTTCTTATAAACGGCTATAACCGTCTTTTTTACCCTAGCTTTAGTATTTTATTATTTAGAAATAAAGTAGCTTAAGTATTACCTTTAGCTTAGTTAGTAACTACTAGTCGTTATTATTAAAAACGTTTTTAATAAGGATCCGTTATTTTAGATTCTTATAAACTTAACTAGTTACTAAGAAAGTATAGATTTATTTTCTTTTTTATAAAGAGCGTTATATTATAAAATATATCGAATTCTATTTTATATTATTATTAAGCGTTAATATAAGCTCTTATAATAACTTTTTAAAAAGAGTAAATATATTATTCTTATTAGTCTTATTATTAACCTCGAGAAAGGCCTTATATTATTAAAATAACGAGTAAATAAATTTAATAACGTTCCGAAACTTATTAATAGGGCCCCTTATATACTAAAAATTAAAATCTTTTTAAAGTTATTTAGTACTAATTAATATATTTAATTCTTATTTAAATACCTCTTTATTATTATTAAATAAAAAGGCCTTATTAACGAGGTTAAGAATATAACTATAATACCTTATCCTTTAGTTAAGAATATCTTCTTAGGTATAAGTATAAAATAATATAAAATATAAGTAACCTAGGTAAGTATTATTATTTAAAGTATTATTATAAATAACTACTTTAAGTTAGTTACTTAATTCTTAGTTATTTATTATTAATTTTATAATCTAAGTAATATTAGCCTTATTATAAGTACTATATTATCGTTATAAAATAATAAAGTATTATATTTATTACTTAGTATAGTTTAAAAAGTAAATAAAAATAGTAATAATAATATTCCGTATTAACGAGGTCTATAAATTAAATAATAAGTAAACTTTTATTATTAACCTCCGGATCTCTATTCTAATTATATCTTTCTTTTTAATAAAGATCTTACTTAGCTCCTTTTTTATATTTTTATATAATAATAAGAGTTTATTAATAATATTATAATCTAATTAATAAAAGAGGGCCCGGAGGTAAAGATTATAAAAAGTTATAAATAGGCTATTATTATTAATAATATACCCGATTACTAATTCCTTAATTCTTATTACTTAGCCCTTTATAATAATATTAAAAATAAGTTTCTATCTCTTTAATATAAAATTATACTTAGAAGATTTTAATAAATATAATAACTTACTAAAGCTTAGATTTATTATTTAGTATTTTAACTTTAAATAAGCTATTACTAAGCTTATAATTATTATTTTAAAATAAGTAACGATACTTATTTTGTTATAGTAATAATAAAACTAAAAAACTTTATTTTAAATATTTCTATTATAAATCTCTTAAGTAAAGACCCCCTCTAAGTAGATCTACGACTTCTTTAGCCTTATACCCTTTTATAATATTAAATTATTATTAATAAAAGTCCTTTTTTTTTAAATTATTTTTAAAAGGGCGAGGAGGCTATTATAATTATCGAGATTAGTTAATAATACGAAGCTAGTATTAGTTAAGGTCTATAATTATAAAGTAATCCGAAATAGTAATTATATATTAAAAATCGTACGACTTATTATTAATTAATTAATTATAATATAACGAATCGATTAATATATAATTTAATTAATTTTAATAATAATTATAATAATTATAAAGGGTTAGAAATAATAATACGTAACTTCGTTAGTTTTATTAATATTAAAAAAAGGGGGTATTATAAGTTTTTTATATTTCTAAATATAATAAAATATTAAATCTAGCGCTCTATATTACTTAGGCTTTTTTTTTATAATAATTATTAGTAATTTATTTAGTTAAGTAGTATAATACTAAATTTATAATTATAAATAAAGAGTTATAGGTTCGAATCCCGCTCTAAGTATTTATATTCTTAATTATAAACTTTTATAGAGTATAGTTAAGAATATTAATTTTTAATTAGCCCGGCCCCGGATTTTCTTTTTTCTAAGTAACTTTATATTTAATTAAATATATTAAATATAGGGCCTTATGATATTTAATTATTTAACTGGCTGAAATTCCTATATTTGACTGTTTGTTTGACTTATTTATTTAACTAATTTGAATGGGTATAAGCGCTGGTGGGTGCTGCCGTTTTCGATATTGATTGCCTCTTTCAACCAGGAGAGTCTGCTCGGAAGAAAGACATCGTGTTGGTTGGACATTAACCCACGAGGTATTGTGAGCTGTTAGTTGCGCAACATCGGCCCGGACGTGGTGCAGAGTCTCTAGCAGCCCCGCCGAATAGTCCAGGGGTCCCTCGCTCCTCTCCACCCGGCATTGATTCCGTTGTCAATCAGGCGATCGTGTTGAAAGACTCCAGAACCAACAGCAAACAACAACATCTACTGCCTGGTGTCTCCGACTGGGGTCCTCATAGATAACTCACGCAGAATTTTGAGTGATTTCATATTCCCATGCGCTGACCAAAATTCTAAGTCGAAAGAATCCTCGTTGAATCTTTGCCCGCTCCTCCCGGGCTACCTCATTGGCTCGAACGCTTCCACAAATTAGTTTAGTTCGACAACGAACGTACATTGCGTAAATTCTAGGAATTGGATCTCTGTCGGCGTTGGAACAGGGTTAAGAGCACGACCGTCCAACAAACATACGTACGCCTATGGGTCCTCAGTTCCTGGTGCTGGGGACGGAGTATCAACCAATTATGGACATGCGGTCTGCAAACTCACTGTGCCTATCTCAGACATCTGCTGAAAGTACCTACTATGTATAATTTATCCATGAAACGTTGGTAATAAGAGGAAAATCCCTGACATTCACATGCACGCTATGTCGCGAACCCATGTTGAATTGACTCTTCGCCCCCTCCGTGTTGTGCGGGACTTCCATCAACTCATGTGTTCCGCCCTGTACTTCCATATGGTTCCAGACCCATGTCGTTCCCTCGTGCGGATTTGTCACAAGTAGAAGGTGCCTCTTCAGTTTGCTGTGCAGGATAATTTGTACTCGATATATCTGTGTGGCCAACAAGTGTGTCCGGCAAACCTTATAATTTGTCCCTTTAGCCCTCCACTCTCCTTCGATTTCTCGATTCTTTCCACCCCTCGAGTTATACCTAAATTCACCTCTCCATTACATCATCATTTAAACATCTGAACTCATTGACCTGCATATTTGGTCATCATGGGCTCTATCCCAAGCGAGATACCTCGCGAGGTCGACATATCTGTTGCCTTGGCCGCGTGCGACCTTCCAAGCGTGAATCAACACGTGAAGAATATTGCCAATCTTACCAGCGCAGTTGCTGGGAATGATAACACTGCACGCCTGAGCATGCTGCAGAGCGCTCGTTTGTTGGTACATGCATTGGAGACACCGCGGGAGACCATGATCAAGCACTGCTGGGCGCAAGTAAGATGGCCTTTTTCTTGAACTTCAAAGCACTCGCTAAATATCGCCAACCAGCCAGCCGCTTTCACAGCCCTTACATACGCAGTTGACTCGGGTCTCTTTGCTCTGTTATCACAGAGCAAAAAGTCTCAAAACGTGTCTGATCTAGCTCTGAAACTAGGACACGATCCTGCCCTATTGGGTGTGTCATCTCCTGCAGGACGTTACTCCCTCACCGAGTCTATACTGACTCCTTTTCTCGTAATGCAGGACGAATAATGCGACATCTCGGCGCGATGCTTTACATCACTGAGACTGGACCAGACGAATACAAGTCAACAAACTTCTCAGATGCGCTCACAATCACCAGCATGGGCGCTGGCTACCCGTGTGTGTAAGTGATCTATACCTCCCGCTTATCCAACCTCCTCAAAAACAAGCTATATTCCTTTGCGCGTGCCTTTCTATGAATCTACAATGTAAGCTGACCCTTGTCATCGTCAGCGCCGGAGCCTGTATGGAGTCCCTAGCCAAATTCCACGAGTTCGCTAAGAAGACCAACTACCGCGAGCCCAACGATGTCTTCAACGGACCCCTACAATACGGATACAACACCAAACTCGACTGCTTCAGCTGGCTCGCAGCACGCCATCCTTATGAGATGCAATTCGCACAGCACATGGGCGCATACCGGCAAGGCCGACCGAGCTGGATGGACGAAGGCATTTACCCCGTGAAACACCGGTTGCTCGACGGCTTTGACGACTCTCAAGATAACGTGCTCCTTGTTGACGTTGGAGGAAGCTTTGGCCATGACATTGATGAGTTCCGCAGAAAGCATCCCGAGGCCCCTGGTAGGCTTGTGGTCCAGGATCTTCCAACCGTTATCAATCAGATTGAGAAACTGGACGAAAAGATCGAGAGGATGGGACATGACTTCTTCACTGAGCAGCCGATCAAAGGTGAGAACGCACATTTTATCTGTTGAACAAGATATCCAAGACTAATGCGCTCCGCAAACAGGTGCCCGAGCCTATTACATGCATTCGGTCCTTCATGACTGGCCAGACAAAAAGTGTGAAGAGATTCTTGCGCGTACTACAGCTGCGATGAAGCCTGGATACAGCAGGTTGTTGGTTAATGAGAACTGCATCCCCGACACCGGTGCCGACTGGCAGAACACTGGCCAGGATATCATGATGTTGACGCTAGTCAGTAGCAAGGAGCGTACTCGGGTGGAGTGGCAGAGTCTCCTAGAGAAGGCTGGTTTGAGAATCTTAGGTATCTATGGTGGCGGCAATGGCGTCGAAAGTTTGATAGAATGTGAGTTAGCGTAGCATGATCAAAGAGCGTCAAGAGCGTTGTCGTATCAATCGATGCTCCGCGTTTGCTGTCTCACACCGATAATTAGGTCGTTCAGTTATCGGGTCCCTGTAGATGACATTGTGATGAAGACTCAAGAGAGTGTCACTGCTCATATGTGTATCTATTCGTGGTTCCTTCTATCCTACTGCGTTGCATAATTATCATAAAATTGAATCATTGGCCTTCATACATGTGTTACTCATTTCTCGGGTACCACCAGGATGTCGTCAACATTGACAGCTTGTCCAGTTGCCAGTGACCGATTGGCAGCAATACCAGTCAAGATTGATGCGGCACCATCAATGTGACTAGCCGCCCGCATGTACTCGTCAGATACCGGCTCACCAAACAGATCCGCAAGCAGAACAAGATCTCCACCGCCGTGAGCACCCTTGGCCTCACCCAGATCGATCTCCTGAGGCGGTCCGAAGAGCGGCCTAAGCAGCATCGTCCGTTTCTCAATCGCGCCCTCCAAAGCTTGGCTACCTCCAGAGTTCACGTAGCTCTTCTCGACGACCTCGACCTCCAGGCGACCACCCGTGCCGTTGAAGTTGACGCGGAAGCCCTCCCACGGCGCGTATGCTGTGAGGGAGTATGTCATCACCGCACCGTTGCGGTATCGGATGAGCAGGTTCATCGTGTCCTCGATGCTGATGCCATCGCCAAACACGCTCTGGTCTCTATAGTAACTATCCTCGTGCTCTGCGTCGAGGTACATGGCCTTGAGCTGTGGGTTCTGATCCAGTTGCAGTGCAAAGGGATCGTCTTTGGCTGCTTCGCTCCCGTGAGCCCTGGTATAAAACTTCGTCGCGCCCCTCGCCTCGGCGTTTTCTCGTCCGTAGAACTTGAGGTCACCCTGGGCATACACCGTCTGCGGCCGCGTCTGAAGCCAAAAATTGACCAAGTCAAAGTGGTGCGTCGACTTGTGCACAAGGAGGCCGCCCGAGTTGCGCTTGTCGCGATGCCAGCGGCGGAAATAGTCGGCGCCATGGTTCTCGTTGAGCATCCACTCAAAGTGCACGCTCGTCACCTTGCCAATGGCGCCTGACTTGATAATCTCAAATATCTTTGTGTTGTGTGGCGCGTAGCGGTAGTTGAACGTTACGCGCACCTTTTGGCCTGTTCGTTCGACTGCCGAGAAGATCTCCCTGCACCGCGGCGCGTCGATGGTCATTGGCTTCTCGGTGACGACGTTGCAGCCTAGCTCCATTGCTCTGACGATGTAGATGTTGTGTGTGCGGTCCATGGTTGTAACAATGACCTCGTCCGGCTTGGTGTCTTTGATCATCTGGTCAAAGTTGGCTGCGATGTAGGTCGGGACCTCGCCGTGGCCGAGTTCTTTCAATCTTGAGTTGGCATAGTTCATGCGTGTCTGGTTCGTGTCGCAGAGACCGACGATGACTGAAGTGCTGCTGTAGTCCTTTGCAATGGCTGTGTAGAAGAAGCCCGATCGGCCGCCAGTGCCTACGATGGCATAACGCTTCTTTTGCGTTGACTCGCCCATTGTAGAGGTCGGTTGTGTGCTTAGGTCGTGTCGATGGCTTGAAAGTGGTCGGGTATGAGAATGTCCAGTGCAAGGAAGCGACAGATTCGAGTACACTGCGGTGTCCTTTGTTAAACGATGAATTGTAATGGGCACGGCGAGTTTATTGAGAGACACACGCCCGCGTTATCGGAGTCGTCAATCGTCATGACTTCGGCAGATGGCACTCAAAATCCGCGAGATCTCATGCAATCGACGGCCCCCGTCACGGATCCTACTCGGGATCAGATACCCCAAATGCCCGAATTTAGCCAAAATGGCAACCCGTTTCTGGGCGCGGGGGTTTGAATGCCCGACTCATGGACCAGTCACTCGACGCTCACGATCCCCACACTGCGGAGAGAAGATGTAGCGGAACGCGGGGGCTCTCCGCTTCAAATGTCGGAAATGTCGGGGATACTGGGGTAAACCGAGGACTAGACATCTGGAAGGAGTAGCGTGCGGAGAGAGTTTGGGGAAGAAGTGGGAACAAGTGCAACGTCAGCCCAGAGGAACCCCCTTGTTGTGTTCTCTCAACTTGGCTATTCCAGCCACCCGCTCGTAAATGGTAGATCGTTACCCCAGACTCTTTGGCACTAAGCCTGGATATACCTGGCATGGTTGCGCACGACTCGTAAGGTCAACGACGGCCCTCAGGCGTTGAGCTGGGACTTGATTCGACAGAGACCCCTGATGTCTCGGCTTCGCAAATAGCCTGGAGTTTTCCCTCCAATGAGAAGCATTATTCAAAATTGGACTGGGGGTGTTTCCGAGGGATCTCTTGGGTTCTGTCAAGCACCCGGCAAGCAATCTTGGCAACGTGCCATCCGACTTGGAGGGCAGACTTAATCTCCGGGTATTAGCAAAGAAGACCAACAGAGACCATGCGATGGGCACACGCAACACGGGAGTCAGGTGTTGCCAAGGTAGATCGATGTTGAGCCTCCACGCTCGGCTTTGCCGTTCGCCTCCGGCTGAGAGGAAACCGGTTATTGGGGGCGGACAAGGGGCCATGTTGCATGAGGGTATATGACGGATAAGATGAACGAGCCCGAACCACATCGCTGGGTTTCCGCTACTCTCCTTCTTTCCATCAGGGTGCTGCAGTGTCATTTTCGAAAGGTGTGCTCGACATCTGTACCACTCGCACGGTACTAGCACGTCGTTCTTGAACTTCAACGACACCTATCAGGGTCATCTTTGTGCGCTATCAACGATCCATCATGGCTTCTCAAACTCCAGCCGAGGAGCGGGCCGGCGGTCCTGCCGTCGACGCGATTGAGCCCATCCCCGAACCATCAGCACCGGCGAACACGGTCCAAGAAAAGGCGGCAAAGTTCCTCGCAGAGCACGGAGGCGGTGACACGACTTTTACATACGAGGAAGAGCAAGCCGTTCTGAAGCGGATCAACTTTCGCATTCTTCCCTTGATTCTCGGAGCGTATTTCTTTCAGCAGATGGACAAGAGTTCCCTTAGGTGAGTGAAACCCGCATCCAGGACGGCAGACATAACTGGATCGCTGATGGATCGACTCCGACAGTTATGTTTCCATCTTCGGCATCAAGGAAGACGCACACCTCGTCGGCAAGCAGTACTCCTGGCTCGGTTCTATCTTGTACATCGCTCAACTCGTCATGCAACCCGTCGCTGCTTGGATCCTCGTCAAACTCCCCAACGGAAAAGTCATCGCTGCTGCCATCTTCCTTTGGGGCTCTTCACTGGCCATCATGTCTTCCTGCACCGACTTCAAATCACTCCTCGGCTTAAGATTCATGCTCGGGTCCTTCGAAGCAATGATCGCGCCGTCCTGCTTGGCTGTTACGACTACCTGGTGGAGAAGAAGCGAGCAGACACTTGTCACTAGTTCGTGGAACGCCATGAACGGTGTAACGTTCATCGTCGGAAGTCTCTTCACCTATGGTCTGGGCCACATTAACAGCGATAAGCTCTACAAGTACCAGATCATCTTTCTGTAAGTCATGGACCAACGGTGTTGAGGCGGACAATATTGATGCTGGAAATGCGTTGCTAATGCTGTGCGTGACATAGGTTCTGCGGCTTGCTCACCGTCACCTACTCCGCCGTTGTTCTCATCTTCATGCCCGACTCGCCAATGTCTGCCAAGTACCTGACCGAGAGAGAAAAGGTCATCGCCGTTGAGAGACTTCGTGCGAACCAGATGGGTATTCAGTCTGGAGTCTGGCGCTGGGACCACGTCTGGGAGACATTCCTTGACTTGAAGACATGGTGCTGGTTTATTCTCATCATCGCTATCTCGTACGTTCCTCGGACCACCTTCGACTGACACTGCTGTAATATTGACAATTTTGTACAGCATCGCCAGTGGTGGAATCTCGACCTTTGGTAACTTGATCGTTCAGTCATTTGGATACAGCAGTTTCACTACCATCCTGTTCAACATTCCGTTTGGAGCCATCCAAATCATCGCCATCATGGGAAGCGGCTGGATTGCCACTCGGATCCAAAAGAAGGGCATCGTCATTGCAGGCGTAGCAATCATCCCTGCCATCGGTACCGTCCTGATGCTTACCGTACCGCGTGAGCACAAGGGCGTCTTGCTGTTCGGATACTACTTGGTAAGGGTCCAGTTGATGATACTGCTAGGTGCGCAACGTACTGACTTGAGACACTTAGGTCTCTGCATTGGCTGCCATCACGCCTCTCATTTTCACATGGCAGGCACAAAACACCGCCGGTGACACCAAGAAGAAGACTACATCTGCTGTTGTCTTCATCGGGATGTGCACAGGCAACATCATTGGACCGCTGTTGTATTCCGTTGATGACGCCCCGGTGTACCGTCCCGGTCTGATTTCCAACCTTATCATGTTCGTCCTCGTTGCAATCATGGGAGCGTAAGTGGCCACATCCCTCCTTTCTCCTCTCGCATAATGTTGACTGACTGGTTGTTCAGCCTTATTCCTCTTTACCTCAAGTACCTCAACGTTCAGCACGCCAAGCGCCGTGAAGCACTCGGCAAGAGCACACTAATCGTCGACGAGTCGATGATGCGCAACAAGGATAAGCAGGAGGGCAAGGCGGTCGAGATCGAAGAGGACCCCCAACCTCAACACCGTGCCATTGAGGAAGACCACGGCCTGCAGGACATGACGGATCTAAAGAACGAGGATTTCATCTTTGTGTACTAGAAAGTGGAAGACATACCGTCGCGTGACGGAGCACTTGTCTGTATATCGATTTTGAGAGGCAAAACACCTACCATTATGATACCTGTCCAGTCGAGTGCGTCTTAATCTTATGAAAGGAATTAGTCGAGGGCTTGGGTGCAAGCCACGGCGAGGTGGCTGTGGCTGTTTACGGCTTCTTACTAATCGCTTATGGCCGGTTATCTTATCGCTAGGCCGGCACCTTCCAATTGGTAAGATAAGGTAGGTAATTAACACCATTTTTCGGTGTGTACCTAAGGTGAGACTTTGGTCAATCGTAGCTGGCCGGTGCACGGATGCTTCTCACCACCAGCCCGCTTCCGCATTCGGCTAGTAGGCAGGTGTGACAGCCCCACCCTGCTTTTCCACCGCCGACCCACTTCTCTCGGTGACGAAACGAGCACGGACGACAAATGTTCCAGTTCCTTGAGAATTAATCTTTTCGTTTATTCAAGTTGTTTTTGGCTCAAAGGCCTCTGCTGATATCAGGAGAAAGGAAAACGCTACGGCTAGTGTGTCTTTTTGCCTCCACCACGAAACGCCATGCGTCGATCATCAAGACCGGACTGAAAATGCTACTGCAGCAGAAAGAAGAAAAGAAGAAGTTTATCGTCAAGAATCGTGAAAGCATTACCTCCTCGTCTCCATCAAGAGTCATTCTAGTCGCCCGAGTCGCCAGCTCCTCGAGTTCTGGATGCTATTATCGCCATTTCATTGCTTCAGACCTTTACTTGGTCTGCTGCACGATGAATGAAGATGCCTGGGCTACGTAGTCCTGCTTCGAGAAGTAGCCGAGATGGACGGTCAAGTTCTGGCCCGAGGCGCAGAAGAGATCCGTGTCATCACAGAATGATGCGAACTTGCTCGTCAGGGTCTGGCATGGGCCGAGATCCATACGAGGGAAGATCTGTGATGCAATGGTTAGTCACGCGAGAGCGGAGATAAGATCGAGGTCTGAAGGACATACGCCGTTCTTCTTTGAGGTTCCCTTGGCGAAGGGCTGGCCGGCGATGAAGGTTGGGTCACCGAACAAGACGACGGCAGCGACTATTGAGCCATGTCAGCAAACTGGCCATGACTATCACACGGCATCAAAGGTCTATAAACCTACTCTTGCTTCCGACCATGGGTGCCTGTGCAACAGTCGTGTTGAAGTTCGGGCCATCCGTGGTACCGCAAAGAGTGTCCAGCGACACTTGTGCGCCCTGCAACATGTCAGACACGACGCCGAGCATTCACTTCACGAGAAAGACATACCTGAGAGTATCCCATCAGAACGAGCTTCGACTGGGGGCACTGCTGCGCCTGTTGATTGAGAAGAGTCGTCATGTTCATCACACCAGCCGACACGGAAGGCGGATACGGGTCGAGTTGTGCCGGGTACACCAATGGCGTAATGACGGAGCCGGGAATCTGCATCGACGCGTTCATGGCAATATTGCCTAACAAACCGGCACCCTGCGCCTCGAGACTGCCACGGGCGACGATGATGTTGACCGGTGCACAAGCAGCTGGAGGGCCTGGTGGGGGAGGCTGCTGTTGAGGCAAGGCCAGAACCATGGGGACGAGGGCGGCAAGCGCCGACAGACTACTTTGAGGCTGCATCTTTTCGACTGCGAGATGTTGTTCTTTCCGGAGTAGGTGGACCACAACAGAATGTGAAAGATGTCCGTGTGTTTTATTGGAAGAACCAAAGTCGAGAACGAAATCTGAATGGAGTAAAAAGGTTGGCTGGCCCGATCTGTCCAAGTTCGTGGGGTCATGACCGTCTTCTTGTACTGACCTCCATCCAGAGTCTGGGACGAGAGAGAACGACACGTCCCTCGGCATCTCGAGAGGAGTGGGCCACCACCACACCCTCCATGTGCTGAAATGGGGGTTTTGACATCCGCTGCCAGAGCCTCTTTTGGAATCTCTGATATCACAGACATGCAGAAGAAAACAGGATGATCCCTGTCTGGGGTTGGGTGATTTGCCTGTTGGCAGGCGCCCTTCTCTTCCCGACAACACCCTTGACGTGCTCACCCACGTCCGAGCCACTCACGAAGAACCCCTGGAGAACTTCAGCGCGACTTTATCCCGAGTTGGTGTGGATTTGCAACCTTTCCCCGATCGGGGCATCGTGTGAGAAGAGACTGGGGGATGGGGGGATTTGGGCATTGGGGGAGGGCAGGAGAGCGGCCAGTGCCATCTTGCCGCAGAGCCGGAAACACGCACGAGATGGGATGAAACTATTCCCAGAATACTGCGCCGGCTGGCATACTGACACACTCATACACACACACACACGACTACTACCTTACTCACACAAATCAAAACTGACTTACGTTCTCTCTTTCGCATACAGACACACGCAAACGCACACACACACGACAGAAGTACACACGAACCTTTGTTTACAAATATCTGAACATGTCATGTGGGAGCCGACAAATTATTGTACACGAACACCACCAATTGGCTGGGCTTCATGTTTTTTGCCTCTCGGCTGCATATATGGGGCGTATGTACTGAAATGCAGCAGTCAGTAGCAGCGACCGGCACAACAAAAAGTCTGATTCTCAACATGGACGGCCGGAGGAGAGCAAGTCCCCATCTCCCGGATAAGACCCTACGCATCGGGAGACGGCCACACCCTCCGCCCGTCAAACCAGGTGGCCTTGATCTCGCCCTTGAGTAGACCTTGCGGCGTCCAATCCATCTCCGCCACCACAAAGTCCGCGCGCTTGCCAATCTGCAAAGAACCCGTCCGATCCTCCGCAAACACGCTCTTTGCAGTTCCGAATGCGCCCGCCGTGATGGCCTCGCACACACCCAGCTTGAAGTGCTCGTTGACGACCACATCGTATCCCGGCTCCCTGGCGGACCGCCGCGTCGTCGCGACGTAGGCGTTTTGCAGCGGCGCCCAGGGGGCCGTGGGGCTGTCGCTGCCGAGTGCGAGCAGCGCGCCGTGGTCTGCGAACTCGCGGTAGGCAAAGGCGCGCTCGCAGCGGTGGGCGCCAATGAGGCGCGGCCAGGCGCGGAGGATGGCCGGGTCAGCGTGGACGGGCTGGATCGAGGCCGTGAGACCCAGCTCGCCCAGGTGTTTTGCGTCCTCGGGGGATGCCATCTCGATGTGCTCGAGGCGGTGGCGGCGGCCAGGCGTGGCGTGGTTGGCGAGGGCGTTGACTGCGTTCTTGATGGCTGCGTCGCCTATCGCGTGCAGGGCGATTTGCAATCCGGCGGCGTCTGCCCTCGCGACCACGGGGCCGAGCCACTCGGCACTCCAAAAGGGCGGGGGGGAACCCACCTCGGCATAGGGCTCTGACAGGTGGGCGGTACAGGCGTCGATGATGCCGTCGGTGATGATCTTGATGCCTACGATGCGCAGGTCAGGGGAGGTGGCCTTGTTCAGCTCGTTGTGGAGTTCGATGGCTCGATCGACCTGCTTGAAGCGCTCCTCCTCGGATTCGGATGGTTTGATGAGCCAGTAGGCGTGGATGCGCATGGGCAAGTTGGGTTCCTCGGCGCGGAGCGAGCACGCTGCGTCCCATGCCGGCTCGTCCATGGCCATCTCAATCAGCCCTGTGTAGCCTGATGCGTTGTAGGTCTGCACGGCATCCTTCATGGCGTCCATCCGATCTCTCTTGGGGGCCACCTGGGCGAGATGAGGCCACACGATGGTGAGCACGGCGGCCTCGCTGAGGAGACCCGTCGCTTTGCCCTCGGCGTCGCGGTGGATCTTGCCTCCTGACGGGTCCGGCATGTTTTCGATGCCGAGCTCCTTGATGGCGGCTGTGTTGCACCAGGTCGAGTGGAGGTCCTTTGTGTCGATGAAGATTGGTCGGGGGTCAATGTCGTCAAGCATGGTCTTATCGACGCCGTCGGGAGTCATGGAGTGCATCCACAGCTTGCACATGATGCGCGGGACGTCCGGGTTGGCGACGGCGTATGCCTTGATGGCGGCGCGTATCTCTTCCAGTGACGTGCAATTTTCGAGGCTCACTTTGCGCAGCGACTGGCCGAGGAGGAGGAGATGCACGTGGCCGTCGATGAAGCCCGGCAGGACTGTTCTGCCTTCCAAGTCATGCGTGGTGACCTCTCCCGATGTGTGTTTTGCCTTAAGGTCCTCCGTTGTGCCAATGTTCTCAATAATGCCGTTGGCGATGAACATGCTCTCGGCAAAGGTGGGCTGTGTCTCAAGGCCGGCTTCGGCGTTGTGCAGAAAGATGCGCCCGTTGACGAAGAGCTCCCCTCCGCCTGCTACTTGATTTGCAGTTTCCGCCATGATTGTGATGTTTCTATCCTTGCGTTTGCGCCCAATTCCGTATGCTCAAGATGCTTTGCTAAAGAGGAAATCCGTTTGCGCCTATGTGTGTCGTTGCAATGTGTCGTTACTGACTCGGGTGGTGTGAGGGAGGGATATGGTCGGCTTTGCTGGTGAGGGGCAGCCCGCCTCTGCCTGCGTCGCTGCGGATTGCGGACCGCGGGGTTCGCATGGTGGGGTTGCGCTGGGAAGGATCTGATAAGATCTGATATGAGTTCTTTTCCACACCGCCCCTGGTCACTTATCTTATCTCGGTGTACTCGGTCAAGGGACGGTGAGGGATTCGCTTCACCGTGGTGAATGTGTTGATGCCTTCTTCATCCAGCACCGCGAAATAGGAAGGACTCGAGAAGGGAAAGAACCACCGGTAGCAAAATTAGACTGTACAGTGAGCCGATCCAGAGCCAGTCGCGGCAACCTTCCTCATGGTCCATATAAGAATTGAGGCTATTCCCACTTGAGCCCTGGATATCTTGGAAAATCGACCTGACACTTGAGCCCCAACTTCTACCTTACCGAAAGACGGTCTTGCAACTTTTAACATTATCTTTCAGATCCCTCTTGGTATTTCTTCGAACGTCGGTCGAACCTTCCATGTCTCTCTCGAAACCATTGAGATTCCTTGTCTCTTCGAGGTAAGGTACTTGCTGCCTACACTTGCTTAGGTTCCATTGCTCCTTCGTTCACATCCTGCCAGACTTCGAAGGCAATTCCCAGTTACAACAGGTATTTAACCACACCGATACTCTCAGCCTCACTTCCCCCAGACAACTTCAACCCAACCACTTCGTCAACTTAAGTACCTTTCCCCAAATTCCTCCAAGTTCAACATTCTCTTCTTCTTCTTACTCTTCATTCAACCATACTACCTTTCAATTTCTTCATCATCGTCAACATCTGGCATCGCACTTTGGGGTCTTAGGCGAGCCAATTCTACATTATCTTTCTGATTTGACGATCTTCATTTGGACAAGCAATTTTCTTTTTCTTCTTTGCGAGTCTTCCGAATCACGAGGCGTTACTTCAGGCTCAATCTAGCTGAGATACCTTCCTTCCCAGTTGCACAATGGACCCCAGTCAGGCAGTTGTTGGAGTGAAGAAAGAGCAGCATGAGGAGGTTACGACAGATGCCCCTCTCAACGCAAGATCAAGATCTACTGAGCAGTGTGCTCTACTGACATTCTCATACATGGAAAAGATGAGAAGAGTTAAAGACCCAGATCTTTGGCAGCTGTTTTACCAAAAGGTTCTTCCGCTTTTGGACGGACTCCAGCCAGCTTGCGAGACCATTTCTTCCTCTCGCAAGCTTCAACCTGCTCTGACGAAGGCAGCGGCTCACTGGCTTGACCAAATTTCTGATCTTCGCGATCAGGCGAAGCGGTCCCATCGAACTGTCATCGGTGTCCTGGGCAACACGGGAGATGGCAAAAGCTCAACCATCAATGCTCTACTAGATGAAGAGAGGTATGATCGAACACTCATCTCGGACGATGGAACCCAGCTGATTATTCTTAGCTTACTTCCCACGAACTGTATGCGCGCGTGCACCGCTGTCGCCACCGAGGTTTCTTACAACAATGATGAAGACGAAGAGAACCCATACCGCGCGGAAGTCGAGTTCATCTCTCAAGAGGAATGGTCCAAGGAAGTCAACATACTGCTCATGGAATTCTTCGCTGAAGAGACTAATGAGAGAAATGATTTGGACCCGGAAAGCGATGCAGCGAAAGCTTTAGCGAAAGTTCAAGCGGTCTATCCTTCATTGAGCCTGGAAGACTTGACTAGCAGCAATTCGGCCCAGCTGGCTACCCATCCAAGCGTGAACCACCTTCTAGGTACCACCATGACGGTGAAAAGCGGCAATGCGCAGGATATCCGCGAGCAACTCGAGCCCTACGTCGACTCGAACGACAAGGATGATGAGACGGCGGCATACTGGCCTTTGGTGAAGGTTGTCAGAATCTTTACCAAAGCCAGAGTGCTCGCTAACGGTGTCACAATCGTAGACTTGGTATGTTATTCTTTTGGTGGAACTCGATTTTATGGAAGGTAGCTGACATCAGGTCTGGTAGCCCGGCCACCAGGATTGAGATGCAGCCAGAGCTGCAGTAGCAAGCGAGTACATCAAGTGCTGTTCGGGAGTCTGGGTAGTGGCTCCAATCAACAGAGCTGTTGATAACAAAACAGCCAAGGACATCATGAGCAACTCTATCAAGCGTCAGCTCAAGCTTGATGGAGCATTCTCGGCTTTGACCATCATTTGCTCAAAGACTGACGACATGACGCTCAGCTCCGGAATAGAAAGCATGAAGTCGAAGTTGGACAAGGATACTAAGGCAGCATGGGGCCGGGTCCAAGCCCTAGGTCGCCGCACCGCGGCTCTGGAAAAGGAGCTCATGGTTGTCCGAGGTCGACGCAAGACATCCCGGGCCTCAACCATTAGCCTCGACACGGGCCGCACAGCGAAGAGAGCGCGAACCGAGCCGCCCGGTAAGCAAGTGGAGAGAGCCATGTTTGATAGTTCCTCTGAACTAGCCAATGATGGTGTCATTGACTGCGATCCGAATGCTGAGAAGCACGAAGAGCTTGCAGAGTTGAAAGAAGAAAAGCGAGAGCTGATGGACGAGGTCCATGCACGTCTGATTCGGAGACGCAACCAGCTTTGCCGAGATGCTGTCAGGAAGCACCTCGCTAAGGGTTTCAAAGAGTAAGTGAGAAACCACGCCAGAAAGTCATTGGGACTAATCGATAACCAATTTAGTCTTGATCGGCAAGATTCAGCCAACGCCAACGGACATGGGCAAGCTGATGAGGAGTTCCGAGACTACGACGAAATGTCCGCTTTGACTCCTATCTTTTGCACCAGCAGCCTCGTTTACCAAAAGATGCAAGGTCTTGTGGCCGATAACGATGATGAGACTCCTGGCTTTGACACCGAGCAGGACACAGAAATCCCCCAGCTTCAAGCTCATGCTCAGAAGTTGACCGAAGAGCTTCGAATCGCGAAGTACCAAGAAATACTTAACAGTATATGTCAAATCCTCAACTCCATCGCAATATGGGCGCAGGACACGGCAGAGACTACAGCCACGATTGACGGGGAGCGTCTAAAGTGGATGTTGGCACGCTTCAATGCCGTGAGTACTGCTTCCATCTTGGTTTAATGAAACAAGGAATTGACACTCGGCAGGATTTGAATGGCGAGGTTGAGGATTGCCGAGACAAGTTGCACGTGGCAGCAGAGACTGGTCTGTATGAGGAGATGAAGCGCTTGAGCTCTGCTGCCAGTCGCGCGGCAGTTCCTACGGCAATTGGCTGGGGCAACATGAACTTCTCTACGCTAAAGGCAACTTTTCGCCGCGGCGGCATATGGAAGATGAACAATTTCAACGAAGACTTGTTGCGACCTATCACTGATAACCTGACAGAGACCTGGGCAAACTTCTTTCGGTTCACTATCCCAGGCGTGCTCGACAACTTCTCTGTCTCCGCGACTCACCGACTAGGCGTGTTTCACGAGGATGTCATGAAGCAACTTGGGATCCAAGACTACGATCACGATGAATCACCCGCAATCGTGCAGCTTAGTAGGCAACTCGACCTTCACAAGTCAAAAGTTGTTAGACTTGCCGCTCAAAGTCGAATGGGAGTCGATGAGGCTCAGAAGGACGCCAACAGAGCGTTGACCACGCCAGTTGCCGAAGCGATGGCTCTTGGCTATGAGGAGTGTTCTCAGATGCGTGGTAAGTATGATTCCGTTAATCTGGATGTCTTCCGGAGGTCTCTGGGAGAACCTTTTGGGTACCCATACTAATCACATTGCAAACCAATATAGGAAAAGGATCAGTGAAGAAGGCCAAAGCCAAAATTGAGGAATATGTCCTCAACCGGAAGGTCAAGATGTTCCGCGACGCAATCGGAAACGTCAAGGACGTTCTTGGTGACGGCTTGAAGATGGTTGGTGAAGACATGGCGGCCGATATCAAAAATATTGGAGTTACTATGGAAGGTGACTATATGCTTGCGCTGGCAGAGAAGCAAGAGTCGGCACGCCTTAGAGAGCAGGCGTCTAAGCGGGAAATGCTCAAGTTCTTGGAGCATGCTGCGGAGCAATTCAGATAGATTGGCAAACGGCATTCCCTGAGCTGGGGAGATGTTGGGATCGGGAGACGTCAGCGGGGAACTTCATTGATGCATTAGAATTAGGCTTCATATTTATTTCAGATCGATTCATTCACTTCGATTCAGGGGCCGATGATATTGAAAAGTGATTGCTGGATCGGCCGCCAGAATCTTCTACTAAACACATTTTTCAAGGTCGAAGACGTTGGGATCGCTAGTAATATAGAATGGCGACATATAAAGGCAAAGAACAAAGGGACGATGGGAAAGAAACCGGAAACCTTTGCGGTCACGACGATACAAGGCCTGAAATGGGGAAAGCACGAATACTCTTTGAATGCAAAAAGACAACGCAGAAACAACACTTTTTCATCATAATATTAATCAGCCGTGTTATTCAGATTACCCAAGGCGGTGTAGGGCCCTGAGCGTCGCAAGGTTGTCAAAGCCCGGAAGCGGCGATGAGTAGGAGTTAAGACGAGCGGAAGGGTAGAGCATGTTGATGGCTTCAAAGTTTTGGGTTGCCTTAACGGGTTTCCCAAACTACCTGTGCCTTGAATTTGACAAATAAACACAACAGATGGCGATACGGCATGAGGGGCAAAGGACTCTGGCTGGACGAATTACTTGAGTCGAGAGGTAGGCATTTCCTAGTTGTGGGTTAGTGATGTGATCCAGCTTCCGCTTGACCTTAACGCAGCGATTCTGCAAACAATTTTCTCTGGTAGTGTATCTTGTCAACTGCTAGATGGCGCGGTTCTATATGAAAGTACTTTCCTAACGAGTGATGCAGGATTCTGTATCTGTCATGCCTTTTTTTTCCCTTTATATCCGCTTACGAATTAATTTGGGGAGCAAATTGAAGTTGGAGAGAGGCTAGAGACGGACGTACTAGCGCCAGATGGCAGAAGATGGGATAGAACCATGGCGAAAATAAAAACAATGTAGCGCCTCCTTACTTCCACCCGTCGTTGCTGTTCATATGGACTGGAATCAAATCTTTGTCATTCTTCTCTTCCCGAAGCTTTGTTAGGTGTCAAAAATGGGTGAGTGCCATTGTGATTTCTCATTCAGCTCCAAAAGAGATTCTAGCCATCGCTAATCTTGGATCGAGAGCCTGACTCAACGTCTTGATGTCATCAATTATACATTTGCTAGCAGGTACTTCATGCCGTTCCACTGCTCAATCGCACTGGGAAGGATTTGAGCAGCAGGAAGAACAAACCCACCACCAGCAGATCCAGAGGGTCTCAGCTCAATAGTCCAAGCGACTTCAGCGCCAGCAGCGCCAGTGAGGTAGTCCGGAGCGCTACCAGTGGTGGCATATAGAGTCGAGCAGCTAGGTCCGTAGGTGAAGCGAGTGCCGTAGGCCTGGGCAATAGTGTTGGCAGTGTTTGTTGCGAGAGTCATCTGGCGGGCGTGGTTGGAGGCTCGGGCAGAGCAGTCGTAGCCGTAGGGCAGGAGGATGTACTGGCCGTAGCTGTGCCAGTCGATGAAGAGCTTGATTCCGTTGCCGGCGGCGAGGCGGTCGGTGTAAGCCTTCAGGGCGACCATCTCAGGGGTGTCGCCGGCGGCCTGGCCCTTGTATGTCTCGGAGCAGTAGTTAGTCGAGGCTCCGCCGGGGAGTTGCCAGTTGAAAGGCCAGTTGCTATTGAGCGTCAGTTCTGATTCTCGTAATCAATGAAGTGATGGACGCACCGGTTGATGTCAGTACCGACGCAAGTGCTGCCGGATCTGACTTGACGGTTCTTGCGCCAAAGGCGGTCGTTTGTCTGAGTGTAAGCAAAGCCTTGGTGAAATCAGCTATTTGGTCAAAGGGCGACGATTCGTTGATCGATGCGTCTTACCGTCAGGGTTGACAATAGGCAGAATGTAAAAGTCGTACTTGTCAAGGAGAGCCTTGACAGCGGCATCATTCTTCTGGTAGCCGTCGATGAGCTGGTAGGTGAGGTATTCGACAACCTGTCGCATATTAGCAACACAAATCATATCGACATCCAATTTCGACAACTTACCATGGTGGTGATCCACTCGCGAGCGTGGACGGTGCCGTGCCAGTAGATGGCAGGCTTGGAGCCCTTACCACCGCTACCCCACAGGTGGATACCGAGGAGGGAGCGTCCGCCGTAAGAGTTACCAGCGTTGATCAACTCGGAGTTGGATGGGAAGTTGGATTGCAGATCGCGGATGAACTGCTGGTGGTCGGCAAAAGTGTGGTACGAGTCAAACCACGTCAGGCTGGGGAGAGCCTGAAGAGAGATATCGTCGTTGCCTGTTCAATGTCAGACCAAGTCTTCTTCACTGAATCTTCTTCGAAGTTCGGCATGGAGAGACGTACTCTTGTAGGGAGCAAAAGTGCCCTCTTCGGCGATGTCAGCACCAAGATCCTCGTGAAGGATGGATGTCTCGAGACCAAGCTCCTCAAACTTGGAGACATCGCCAGCGGGGATTGCAACGTCAAGGTGCTCGCTGTTGTCGAGATTGAATGGGATCGCCGCAATGTTGGCAATCTTCTTCTTGATCGACGCGGGGTCGTTATGCGTGGAAATACGGAAGGCCTTGAAGCCATCGTAGGTGATCTTCTTCTCGAGAGGGACCACAGCCGCGGCGGATGCCAGCGGCAGAACGAGGGACAGACCAGCGAGGAACTTCATTGTCAACGGCAGACTCCAGAAACGGCTTGGCGGTGCAGTGAGCTGAAGACTGGAGTGCTAGAGAAAAGCTGGGATAGCGGGAGCGATCACCCGTCTCTATTTATGGAGATCAGATTGTAAAGCAAATTGCTGATGTCACCAGTTGAAGTCTTTCGGTGAGCTATTTCGACGCAGTGTCACCAACGGCCCTTTGCAGAAAGTGGTAGGTGTGATTGCTGCTGTCTTGGTTGTACCCTGATAAGCTCTGGGGTTACGGTCTAATCCCAGCATCCCCGCGAGACTATGGCCCGGTCACTCGGCTTACAATTCCATGGTCGATTTTACCAAATTCGGTTGTAGCCATACAGGTTCGAAATATCAGAGACTTTGCCATACGACGCTAGCCTTCCCGAAGACATGGCCTGACCAGTTCGGGTGCAACAGACAGGTCGTCAAGGGTCCGACCAGCCACTGCCGTGACAATAACTCCACCTCGGAGTAGGGATGAACACTCTGGGGCTTGCATACCTAGCTCGGGCAGCTGCTATTCCAGTGAGGAGCTATGAGTTGGTCAGGCGTCGGGCTGTCAGTCGAGGACCTTTGCTAGCTTAGTGCAAACCTTGAATAACATCTGAGTTTGACTGTAAATGTTATCTGATCACCTTCCTTAACTGGATATGGAGAGAGATTAGCGAGCCTCACTCAAGGGCAAAACATACATAAGTCTATTGTCCAAGACATCCGGCTGATGATTTGCAGACAAGTCAGAATAGAATGAGGAAGGCGGGTAGTTGACATGCTCGCCTTTGCCAAGCGACTTGGGCACGCAACTCGCACGCAACCCTTCGAAATCCTTCTCACCTGCCCTTAAGGTTTAAGCTTAAAGCTCCCTCAACGGCGACGATTGGTGGCCAGCGTGCTAGTGGAACGAGCCGATCTGCATGGCCCGGGGTAGGCCAGGCTAGACCCCCGAATGTCACCCCGCGCGGCGGTTAGGACCCAATTCAGTCCGAATAGTGGCCTGCAGCTTACTGGCGATGGTTCTGATTTACCCAGGGCCATCGGGTTCTAGAACAAACGTCTGTATTTGGGAGGCCGCAGGGACTTTTGAAGCTATTCCTGAGTCCAAAGAAGTCGCCTGGTTTCTTGGGCGTCAACGTTTGGGTTGATGTATATGGCTTTGGTCGACCACTCTATCAAGAGGCAAGTAAAGGCTGGGGCGAAAGCAACTCCGCAGAGAGGGGGGATTTCACAAAAGGCAGCTCGATAAGATGGTGATTAATTGCCAAGGCTCTAAAATGCAGGCCAAGGACAAAAGCGAGTTTTCAGTCCAATTATCCCAGCTGCCAAGAATCGCTGACTTGTGGTCATGATTATCCAGTCTCAGTGTCAAAAGAGTCAAAGTCGATGCGGATATTCCTTCATCGCTCGAGCGCAATCATCGCAGCAGCACAATAGACAACCAGTGATTCCACCTCGCTCCCTTCACGGTACATCAAAAGCTTCCTAGTTCCATTGCCGGTCTAAATTTAGACAGACGGGAAGTGGTTTTGTGAGCCTTTGGGTTAATTGAGAGTAATTTCGGTCCAGATTGGCAAGTTTGTAAGTAGGTCAAGCCCAAGTTATCTAACTGTCCTCATCGTCGCTCGAATGAATATTTGCCGAGTCTTGAAACTTGACTCCCTGGGCCGTGAAGCGTTCCGTCAGGTACCGCAACTTATCCTGTGGCATCTTCTTTCCATGTCGCAGTCCACACTCCAGCAATCTCATCTCCGGCAGGATTTCCGATACCCTCTCCGGCAATGCTTCCAAATCTTCATAAAATGGGCCATTCTTCAAATTCGTCAGTGTTAGCTTTTTGAGGCTACAAGGAAGAAGCCGTGCGAGGGCCTGAACTTTCACAGGATCATAAGTCGGTGATCCATGTAAGAAATAGCCTCTACTCCAGTAGCACATCCCGTCAAAATCCAGATCCTCCAGTTTGTCGAGCCCCTGAATCGAGGTAAGAAGGCCAGGCAGAGGGATATCAGAGTCCTGGCTCGGCTCATGGCAGTCCCAAGAATTGAAGTGCAGCGTCAGCTCTGTGATCCCCAGGTTAAGACCGCAGAGGGCATCTACCACCTCTTGGGGTCGGCACAGCTGGGACGTGCCCCCCATTCGCACCAGGCGGTAGCTTGATATGAACCAAAACTTCTTGAGGCCAGGAAAACCGCTCAGGAGTTTCTTGAGCTCGGTAGGACTCAAATCTACTTGGGTTAAGATTAAGACTCTGACGCTGTTGAATTGCATGCCGGATTGAAGTCCGCAAACGGATCTCAGCCATAGGCTGTCTAGAGCCGGAGCAGCCTCTGCCAAAGAGTTGACCTGATCCGCTGGACCGTTCAACTCGATGTAAGCATCTATCAGATTAGGCAGCAGCGGAACCCTGAAGTGAGTTCTGACCGCCTCTTCAAGTGTTTTAAATGCGTTCGAGCAGCCGTGGACATTGTACTCTAAACTTCGGAGGTTGGGTGTATGAGCAACAAGCATTTCTGTCATGAAACAGCTCAAGTGCTTGCAAACTCCATGATTGAGACCAAACTGGATATCTGGCACCGTTTCTAAAGGCCTCAACTGTTCGTAAAGCCGAGTAAGAGCTTTTGGTGGTGTGATTCCGAAGTCGTTGGTTGCCCGAATGATAATACTGAGGTCTTCTTTGGCCATTTGCCCTTTTCCACCAAATAAGCCCTCAATATCTTTGACCTCAAAGGCAATCTTAGGATTCGTGACAACCGTTCTCAGAAGGCCTATCCGGCTATCTGTAGTGTTCTCGTCGAAGATGTTTGAGTAAGGAGGCGTCATAAAGGACAGTCGCTCGAATATGTGTGGGACCGTGATAACCCGAAATCTTCTCGAGGTCAATGATAGTCTCAATATGTGCGAACCTCCATTTTCATTCAATTGAATGCAGATTTGGGAAAGAATCTCTGTCGGAAGGTGCTCTAGGCTTGTCGATGTAGTCATTGGGGGCTTGGTGTGCGATTAACGGCTCCTTGCGGCTGGGATCTTGGGCTGAGAAGTTTGAGACTATTGAGCAAAGCTGCAGAGTCACGAAAGTGTTTCAACGTCTTTCCTGAAATTCAAGTGATTTTGAGCCTTATGTGCCAGATTTCATCATGTCCTCCAGAAAACTCAGTAACTTTCCAGGAGTTCTAGTGAGCCTACGGCTGCCTATTCGACCCCGCTGCGACCGTGTGACGCCTACTTACTAAGAGCCACTGAGCCAATAACAAGCTTTCATATCACATGGTCTTTTGGTGAGTCATCCGAACAGATACTGGTCTCTGTTCTTAATAGGTGATTGAAAATTTCAAGGGTCTTGCCCGAGTAAAAGCTGGTGCGGATGACTCTTAGATGCGACTTGGTCACCAGTAAGCTTCTTTCATCATTGACCCTGTTTCGATGACAAGAATCGGTTTCTTCGATGTTTCTTAGAGAAGTACTGATACTGACACAAATTTATCTTTTAGTCTTCAATTATCAAATGATTCAATGTTTTCCATATCAGCCTAATTCAGAAAGAATCCATTCTTCTTCAGTCATCGTCTCAATGGAAACCGGCAGACCTCCATCATCCAAGTTGACATACACACATCCATTTAGCCTCGAAACATCGAATTCAAAAGTGAGACCAAGTAAAACAAACTGTTTTCTAACCTGCCGCAGTTGGTCTAAGAGACCTTGAGACAACGGACCATCAAAAAGCAGTTTGTTGTGAACTAGTTGCAACTCAGGGCAGCAATCCCCAAGATTGCGCGCAAAAACGGGCAGGGAATCATGGAACGGTCTAGGGCTCTTGTATGTGACGCGCAAACTCCTTACGGCTCTTGGTAGAAGATTGACGAATATTTGTTCCGTCCCATTTCCTTGATCCTCGCCGGCCGATCCCTCAACTGCGTCTTCCCACAAGCACACACTGTCAAGCTGTAAGTTCATCAAGGCTGTGAAATGCTTTAGAGAGGTGATGAGCCCCGAATTGGGCTGATTCTGATCCGTAGTCGATGGCTCTCTTCTCCGGCCTGCCCACGTGTTGGAATGGAACTTTAAAGAAAGTCCTTCCAATTGTGGTTCAAAGCTCTCCAAGGCGTCAACCACATCTTGCGGAGCACATCTCTCGTCTCTGAGAGAATAGTAATCGTACTCAAAGTTAGTTAAAGCGGGACACCCTGTCAAGATGCCCCTGAGCTCTGAGCCCGTGAAGTTTGATGAGCTAAGTCGGAGATCCTTGACCTTTTCAAAGTGCCAGCCTTCCATCGGTGCCGTTACGCCCTGTATACGGAGGGTTTGAAGATTGGGAGCCATCTCACTCAGTGGCCGTAGAAAGGTGCCGGGCCCGAATAGCCGCAGGTGGACGTTTTTCAACAAAGGGAACATGGGCTGGCGGTGGAACGAGGACGAGTCTTGAATCGTCATTAACACTTGGAAGGCATTCCGATAGCGGCCTATACTATAGTCGAGTGTGAGGATGTTGGGCGTATGTGCGATGATGAGTTCTGCGAAGAACGCACGCACAGTGACGAGCCGCTGCATATCGTCGTCACTAAGGGCCCAACCCCGCCTACCCTCGAGAGAAGGGTGAGCACCGCCGAGGCGGAGTAGTTCCGGAACCGGGACGTCAAATTTGGAGGCTGTCTGAAGGATGAAATCCATGTCTTCCTCGTTGATGGCAGGCACGGCGCCCCGTGATGATGGACAATGGACACTAGAGACATGCGCGGCGATTGTTGGTTTGGTGACTATGGTGCGCAGTAAGTTCGCTCGGGTATCGCGAGTTGGACGAGGGCTAGATCTTCGAGGTCGACGTCTCCCCGTGCTTGTCGTGACGGTGATATGTTTGAATATGATGGGGGCTGAAATAGCCCGCAGATATTTGGAAGCCTGAGAGATCGACAAGAGTCCCGCTTGGTCGTCTCCGAGTGATGTACAGATCGCAGTCAACACCTCTGGAGGAAGATTTTCGAGCTTGGTAGCTAGCATACTGCGTAAGCACAGTGTATCTATTCAGGCAAATGTATGTAGCAGAAATTAAATGGCTCAAGACCGTTGAATGAGAACGGTTGTTGTCAGCTAGAAGTTCATGAGAATGAGGAATAAGTACGGCAGACTGCAAGAGGCACTCCGCCAAAACACTTTTTTCATGTGTCAAAGCAGAAATCGTATTTTACGGTCACCCCACTACCCAGGATAGGGTCTAGACTAGTGTAGTAACCCATAAATAGTGG
>NW_026849557.1:0-61038 GCF_030869305.1 Colletotrichum tamarilloi | reverse complement strand
TCCTCGAGAGCCTGACGAAGCTGATCTTCGGTATATTGAGGCATTATATATAGAAGAAGACATGTGCAAAAGATGAGCCCATTTGGACGCGAATTGAAAATGTTGTGATAAAAGGAGGTTGGGGGTGGGCATTGGGTTGTGGTGGATTTTCGCGTTTTTGTGGGTGCCAGAAACAGGGGGGTGCCAGGAAGTGGGTATGTTGACTTACTTGTCCATGTAGTTGGCACGGGAAGTGTCCAACCATCGATCGGGGTTGAAGCTCTCCGCGTCCTGACCAAACACTTTCTTGTCGAAGTGCAGAACAGCGGCATTTATGCCAACAGTGTAGCCGCCAGGAATGAACTGTCCGCTGATTGTCATTCCTTGTGGAGGCACAGTACGTGGTAAAGCTGAGATAATAGTTAGATTTCACACTATCGCTTCTAAGATAGCAGTCTAGAGAGAGCTCAACTTACAGAGCTGTGCTCCGGGGTGGATGCGCAAGGCCTCTTTGATGCACGCGCACAGTTAAGGAAGCTGGGATGCATCTTTGTATCCAGGAGGCATACTCAGCCGACTCTCGCTGACGGCCTGGTCGATTTCAGCCTCGAGGCGGCGATAGATGTCAGGGTTGTGCATGAGGTGGTAGAAAAGGGATCGAAAGGCGATCGCGGTGGTATCACTGCCGGCAAAAAGCGCGCCGTACGATTCCTGCTCGACGTCGCCCCATCGGTAGTCGTACTTTTCGCCATTCTTTTCGTAGATGGCGAACACCTGCTGGGCCATATCGGTCCTTGGGGCCTCGAGGCGTGACTCGTACGCGTCCTTCATAAGCCGCGCGGAGGATTCGCCAATGTTCTTCCTGTTCCGCCAAGTGTCAGTCTCCCACAGTCGTGTGACGGGCGAGAAGAGATCTCGTACACTCCCTTCGCAATTTCCTTTCCGGCGGACGTGAGCATGGTTCCGATGCCGATGAAAGGTCGGAGAGCTGGCGGCGCAACGCCCATGAGACAGACAAAGGGAATCATCTTATCGAGAGATTTGATCCAATCATTCTGATCCTTGCCTTCATCAAGGAAGCCGAATGCCCTGCCATAAAAGAGCTCACCGATGATGTCGAAAGTGTACCTAAAGTTGTTAAGCCTATATTCGACACGTGGATTATGGGGA
The DNA here is from genome assembly GCF_030869305.1 of Colletotrichum tamarilloi. Classification (NCBI taxonomy): domain Eukaryota; kingdom Fungi; phylum Ascomycota; class Sordariomycetes; order Glomerellales; family Glomerellaceae; genus Colletotrichum; species Colletotrichum tamarilloi. The sequence continues at coordinate 59,889 of NW_026849557.1, read as the reverse complement.
CAGGGCAAATTGCAAACTAACCAATGCAGCCACTCCCCGATGTCACAGGTCTTGCCTGTGTCCGCAAATTTTGCCAACCGCTCGGTCAAAAGATCGCCACAAGCATCAATATACTGTTCCGACTTGGCTACATTGCTCATTGAGTAGACACTACTGGTAATCTTGCGTCTCTGGCCATGCTTCTTGTCGTTCTTGCATGAGAACACGTCTCCGTGGGGGCTGAACCCGGTGGTGTTATAGGGTCTGTAGAACTCGGCCTTATCCAAAGCGTTGGAAAAGCGATAAATATCTGCAAATGCGTCAGGACTGTATTCCGATTAGTTGCCGTGCTCTCAATCAGTGGGTTTTGTAAAAGCTGGAAGCGTACTCGGAGCATGACACTTCATCCGGCGCAATGCGAATCAAAGGACCGAATTTCTCGTGTAGGGCCCTCTCATCCTTTTCCACATCCTCTGACCAAATTTTCCGTATGTACCATAGTCGAGAGACCGTCGCCAAGAATGGACCGGGAATGTTGCTCAATGGGTGTAGAGTGCGTGCGTAAATAACCCAGCCGATCCAGTAGAGGATTGGAAGGGCGGCTAGAATACCCAACTTGCTGGAAGTAATGAGATCCGTGAACATGACGAAAAGCTATTTGTTACTTTTCGTCTCTATGGACTATCTGGTTCGAGAAGACAAAATTGACGAACATATATAGCGCAGACGGAAAGGAGGAATTCGCTTCACGGAGTGATGTCGCTAATGGAAGTCCGTCATGCTGAATAACGCCCCGCGCAACGGGCCCATGACACAATGCATGATTTATTAATGCGATGATTTGATTGCTCGGAGACCCATCCGCGGACGAATTTTACCCCGTTGCAAGTGTCATCGAGCAATAGCTCCGGAATGGACAAAATAAAATGTGCGCCGGCCGGCTGGTTTGTAGGTTCGGCACGCCAATCCGGCCCGAGACCGATATCTGGACCCACTAAGTGCACCAAGTGACGCCGTGTGGTCAGTCGCTCTTTACTGTTACGAGACGGCCATTTGATAGCTGTTTCTTTCGATTTTTGTTCTTTTTCTGTAGACGATAGGCTGTTCTTAAAGCTGGAGTGGCGAAATGCAATCTCTGAAGCTATGGATGTGCTGAAAAAGCTAAGATTGAAACACAAATTCGTACCACAAGTTGACTGCAACCATGTAAATCACAAGTCAGACGAACTGGCCGGTCTTGGAGCTATTAATCTATGTTAGGCGGCTGATGCAATAAGAATGACACGATAAAACTAGACGACGCGTCTTTACCAATGCAGACCAAGATCCGCATACCACGCGAAGAAGCTCGTGGAGTCTCAGCCGGTAGTCCGGCATGTCAGGTCGAGGCAAATATCTGCTGAATAATAGGCGTCCAGCTCAGATAATTTGAGCGTGGCACCCCTGATATAATTTAATAAAGTTATGGGGTAGGTAAGCTCGGCTTACAACCCTCTATACTACAAAACCTTCCGGAGCTCTATGGTAAGGGCTACGGTCCTGCTGCCACAGCATTCAATATCATAATAAAAACCTCTTTGAATTCGGCATAGTGATAGGCAAATTATAGGTTTTGGGGGGCTTGGGAAAGGTAGAGCCGTTCAGTACGCGGTGGGAAAGTCTCATAATCTTAAGTGATACTAATAATTTAGTTGTAGACCTTGATCTTTCGCCATGATATGCTCTTCAGTTCGGGTCCAGTAGTTTATACTATCATCTAAAATGTAGCTATTGTGATTCGTGGAAAAGGTACGCCCTGATTTCGAAACTTTCTCTGTCTGAGCAGTCTACCGTCGTTGGGTCAACAAACGCCGAGTGCGGGTTCCGTCTGGCAACGCCAACCTCAGAATCGTAACTCTTGAACAACGTGACAATATCAGGCGTCTGGCCGTATCTAAAATAGAAACGATGGTTCGGACTGGCAGTGACGTTGAAGGTAGAGCCCTTGCGAGAAGGAAAGACGACCTCTGTGTGAACAAGGTCTTCGTCCGCCACGGAACGAGCATCGGCGACTGCAAAAGGGTCCTTGTAGACAGGTTTCAGTGGTCTCCAAGCGTGAATTACTTGAAAGCGGCCTTTCAATAACTCTTCTGCCTGAGGACCTAGGTCATGACGTGCGCCAGCGACGGCATCCTCGGGTGTCAGGTCACTATGAACTAGCTGGACCGGACCTTGTGCGGCTTTTCCGCGCTCTGATGATGGCTTCCGGTGGATGGGATTGAAGAGAAAAACGTGTTTCGCGCCAGTTCTGGGTAATCTATTAGCCTGCATTTAGTGGAAAAGGAACGTCGGCTACCTACACATCCTTCAGCATCTGTTTCATTTCCGGGAAATACTCCTGCTCCACGACCAAGGGATCATCGAAGTTGGCGACCTTGGTTTTGTGAAGATGGAATTTGAAACCATGGTTGTCGAGGGAGTATTTGTGTTCATCGCCAGTAATGTCATGGACCGTCACTGGAACTTGCTCAGTCCAACGACTATAGTCGTGTGTCTCAGGTCTGAAGGGATATATAGTTGGTGGCTCTTGTCCCTTGGAAAGCGGTTTGAAATAGTTGAAAGTGGTTTGTACATGATGTTTTCCAGAAGACGTGGGGGACACGGGAAAAGAAGAGTAACGGGACATGATTGTGAGTCTCGTCGCCGATATGATCGGGCGCACAAAAGTAGATGCAACACGCATTTTGAGACTAGGTAGAGAAAGAATAGCGTCAACCGATCCGTGACGAACAGAAAGTATTGGGAACAATAGAACTTGTAGATCTTAAGTATTCAAGGACATGGCTCAATAAACGAAAATTTAAACTTCCTCAACTGGGCTATTGGGAATGTCGCATCGGCGAGAATTACCTCGTCTCCAGATAAAAGCTAAGTTCGATTTTACACTCAATCTTGTACGCTAATCGGACGCATTCGCGGCCCTTGACGGCATCGTCCGCCCCTAGTCCGCCGTTCAACCCGCCTCAGCTCTCGTATTTGCGGCCGACAATCCACAAACGTTGTGATGCTGAATAAGTCGAAGTTGCTCGGCAAAGTATGCTCTCCGCTGACTCAGCGGCTTATTGCAGGCTACGGCTTCGTGACCAAAGACACCATTTTAAGGAAATAGTGGCCAATTCCCATCCTCTTTGCTCGCTTGTCTTTACGCTTTCTCCCTTAGTGTGAAAGATCAATGGCTAATTCAAGACGACTCTTGTTTTTGAACATAGCTTTGGTCCGTATGTTCACCCAACGTTTTACGATTATTAAATGATTGAACACAGTGCGAAAGATCATCTAAACAAGTAGACAAGACTCTGATAACTATCTAATTTGTCCAATTGAGTATTTGCGCTAATCGCATTCTGTATCTGTATTCTTTTCTTAGACAGTGAGTGAATGATTTCATGGTTTCCGTTAACAACACTGCATCTACTAGAAAAATCCCTTAGTAATTGTGTGTCCTATGTTCCGTAAGTCTGTATCAACTTCGATCCAGTCACCCGAATCTTCGTAGGCTTTCTTTTCGCCTCCATATCCATGGTCTACGCCAGTGTCCTGCAGCATTACGTTGACAACTCCCCGCCCAAAAGCATTCACGTCTGGATACAGGCTCCCGCTTACATACTCGTGGCGTTCTCCGAAGCGTTCATCATCGTCACCGGACTGGAGCTAGCCTTCACCCCAGGCTCAAAAGAATTAAACTTACCGGTATCCCCTGGACTCAGGGGTCTCAATAAGACTACATTGCTGACAACGTCATTTAACTTCAGTCTTCGTTCGGTTGTGTCCGCCCTATTTTGGCTGACCATTGGCATCGCCGCCGCCATTTGCATTGCGCTTGCGCCTGTTTCGCAAGATCCTTACCTCGTTTGGATGTATGGTTCGCTGGGCATTGTTGGTTTTGTGTCAGGATGCGCTTTTTACTTTTGCTTTTATCCTGGGCACGATAGGAAAGTGATGGGTCAAGGGGTCATTATCGATGGCACAGAACCTGGAGTTAATCGAGTTGAAACACCTTTGCAAGATGGGCCGTAGGCACATTGAGACTGCTTCTGTTCAGATGTAATATTTACTATATGAAAATAGAGATATCGCTAAACCAGAACACCCGAGCCATGCAATGAACGACTGTTGCCCAAAAATGGGATATCATTAAATTTTGTATTGTATTGTACCGTCATCCAAAACTCGGGATGCGGACCGTACCGGACGCTTCCACCGTGACCTCGCTGTTATTATCACTGGCTCTTTTCTTAAATAAAGGCAGAGGTAAATATTGAATGGTCTCGGTTGTGACACTCGGCGTATTGGCTGGTGGATGGTAAGAAAGGAGTGTGGGCGAGAAGACACCGCTACTAGCTGTGCTCGCAACGCTTGTTTCGGAAATTGAGCTCTCCGTAGTGCTGGCGAAGCTCTTTCGATGGTTCATCTCTGGATCGGGCTCGACCTGTTGGTGGCCTCGGATCCAGTGAAGCCAATCCAAGATGGGAGTATGTAGACCCTCCGGCATCGTGCTCTCGGGGCTGTGAGAAGAAATGTTGGTACGCGACTTTGTTGACTTTGATGACTTTTGAGATCCGGGGGCACGTATGATGGTCCTCCGGGCAACGTCCTTGCGGCCGTGCCATAACATCGATGACACGGTACTTCGAGAAGCCCGAGAGAGAGTGCGAGTGGGCGTCTTGGGTGTGCGGAATCCGGAGAAGACACTAGGGGTAGAGTTGCCGCTGCGGGACGAACGAGTTGGCCATCTGAAGATGCGGATAGGCGATGGCTCTGGGATTGGAGGCGGCGGAGGGAAGCCGAATGTCCCTGTGCCTGCTAGAGATTGAACATATTGTTGCGCTTGCGCGTATGAGAAGGGAGATGCTGCATATGGGTTTGTTCTCGGTGTGTCCTGCATTTGAGGCGACATCGGCGGTTGGGAAGGAGGTTGATAGCCGGGTTCGGGGTGTTGAATGGTAAATTCGTCTTCGTTAGAGACCGTACGGTTATCAGTCATTTCAGTGAAACTGGGGTCGACATTATCGCGGAAAGGCGAGGCCGGACCGTACTCGTTGCTAGGACTCTCGAGGGCGACGGCTTCATGAAGATGGCGGGCTGCTTTCCTTCTCCGACGATAGCACCAGAATATCAAAAGGGACAGTCCCATGAGTACCACGATGCCCACTGCATATCAGTCAGTATCAAAAAAAGGCTACACATATGAGCAAAGCGGCAAGGATGCACTTACGCACGACTCCAGTGGCGACCAAAGGCCCTTGGCTGCTTGATGATGATGTATTCTCGTAATTCGGCGAAGGCGTTTGCGTAGCATTGGTCACGCCAGATCTTGTACTTGATGCGCCCCCCGCTCCAACCCCGATCACGCTTGTTCCTGTTGCCTCTGGTGTAACCGTTTGGGATAACACTGGTGATGAAGCTGCATTCTCAGCGGCTACTGGGACAGTCGTAGCAGCTGCAGCAGGCGTTGACGAAGCAGCAGCTGCAGCGCTTGAAGATGAACTTGAAGCTGCTGGAGGATTCGCTGCTGCAACTGTTGTTGACGATGCCTGAGCTACCTGCTGTGATGTCGTCGGTGCCGCTGCTGGTGCCTGAGCGACTGGTGTCGTAGCAGCTTGCTGCTGATCCTGCTTCGTCGTTGCTGCCGGCGATGCAGCTGGTTGTTGTGCAGCCGGTGTTGTCGCAGCTACAGGAGCGGCGGCAGCTGTTGTTGCAGCCGGCGCAGCGGCAGCTTGTGTCGTTGCTGCTGCCGCTGGTGTACCCTCTGCCTGAACATTCCCCTGAGTTGTCGTCGCCGGCGACGACAATACTTGGCTGACGATGGCGCCGGGTGTGCCGAGGATATCTCCAATTAGGCCCCGGTTGAAAAGTTTCCCCGCGATGCTGTGCCACCTCCCGTGGATTCCTTGATCAACCATGGTGCATTATTATTCAGGTCCTGCTGTTCTGTTGTGTAGGTGTTTGCTAGTGTGTTATAAGGTCGTATGTTGATATGCAATTGCTTCTTCAAGCGACAGTCCGCAAACGCCCGCTTGAAGTCTCAAATGCTCCTGTCATGCAGCTGTGTAAGAAAAGCCAGAATTGAAAAAGAAGCACCTCAAACGAAGGTAGGCCCCGATCACGAACGAATGACTGGAGTGAGAGAGAGGTAAAACACAACAAGTAGGTTCAGAAGCCTCTCAGCCCGCAGGCGATTGCGCGAGTGAGGGTATAAGAGACAGCCACCCCTCGACCCGTAGGCCGTAGGGGAAGAGAGAGGTTCGAGGTCAATGCGGATATGAGGATTGCACTAGCTGTGATGAGGAGGTCCGAGCCTTGTCGTTCACTCGCCTCCTCTAGACTGAAAAGGGCACAGCTCCAAGAATTCCCAAGGTCAAAGCTACGGACTCTTACCCCATCACCCAGGAACGCTCCCGCCAGTTTCTTTTCTGCGGCTGGCGGGTAGGCGGCCTCGAAAGCTAGCGCAATCGGCTGCGAGACACGGCGGCCTCTTATGATACAGCTAGCGGTTACATCGGAAGAGTGGCGTCTGTTGTTTGCTGAGGACCAGAGGCGCTAATTGACGCCAACTGTCCATGCGGCTTTGGTGCCTATTCCCTTACGGGTTCGACAAAAGGTCTTCATTTGATAAGTCTGGTGGAATTTCCACCTCCTTCAGACGTCTTGAGTCGGAAAAAGAGTTGAAAGGGGTATCGTTAAATGATGTCTTGGAATCCAGAGACACGATCGACGCGTCTTGACCACCGTGTGGTGGTGCGTCCCGACGTTGAAGAAACTTGAAAGAGATTTGATATGCTTATGGTTGTTTCTGTCTCAGCTAAACCTTAAGCATACAAGATCCCGCTGCAGGGAGCAAAAAACATCCGTTATCTTGCATTTCACATGTGCATGCATACGTCTTCCTGACTCCCCTCCCCTGGACGCACGGATGATGCGACGCGGGCATGGGAGTGTTCATCCCATCCGTGTCCGCACATCATCCCGTCTTCTCGCTCTTGGTGCTGACCACTCCAGGGTCTTAGCTTCTCTCGAGAAGTCCGAGGGTTCGGTTGCGACCCCTGTTAGTTATCGCGGTGACACAACATTTACTCTGACCTGACAGTACACCTGACAGACTGTCAAGGGCGTTAGGCGTGGCGTGCGGTGGGTTGCGAAGCGGAGCATATTCTGTCCGGAGAACCCTTCATGTGTCGATCGAGTGGCGCCTGTCTGCGGTCTCTTTCTATGGGGCAGCCATCGTCTTAGTCTCAGAAGGGACTGTTTTGCGAATACATGGAGTCGCGAGATGGAATCAGTTTGACCGTACGGAGTATTTACGCGATAAACCCCGCCGCGGTCCACTCGAGACTGCTTCCTGAGCAATCCGACCTTACTCGTGGCTTTCTGTCTTTGGTGAGGTGGATTTGGGAAAGCCGAATGTCGATGCCGATGCCGGTGCCAACAGCTCTGGCATTTGTTCCCGTGCCTTGGTATGTTCGTTTCATGGTATGTCTGCTGATCTTGATATGTGAATTGACGCGTATCTAGTCGTGTCTGAACTGTGGCTATCGCCAGTGCATCTAATGCGATGGTTTGCATAGACACCAACTCTCAAACCCGCTTCCAATGCAATTAAGATCGCTGGTGGCAACTACAAGTCTTGCCGATTGATCAGAGCTAGACGATATCTGATTAAACATGTCCATATGAACGATAAGATACGAAGGGCTCTGTAAAAAAGCAGTCCTTTCGTTGAAGAATGTCTTCGACATCAGTAACGAATGAAATGCGGGAGCTTCTCGCTGTAAGGTCGAACTGGCAACAATCTGACTTTCCTACCTCGTACTTAGCACTATATTTTATACGGTAGATCATGTCCAATCTGTCTCCAATACTGCTTGAGACTTGATTTTCCAGCAATAAAATGATGAACCCATGCCGGGCAGCGTAAGCAGAGCGTCGCACGCATATGCGTGCCGTTACTCATCCTCACATCTACGAGCCAATGAGATTGCTCTCATTGGTGAGAGGACATAATGATTGCGGCGGTCAGGTCAAGAACAATTGGCTATATAACAGTGTGTGATTTCTAGATGGCGGAGAAGCAGGCTTACTCTGTGTTATCCCTGAATTTCAAAATGGCGATCTCGATACTTGCACTGAGCGTTGTAGGCGCACTTGTCGCGTTCTTCCTCATACGTCCTCGCCTCCAGGCCTCCAAGTCCAACATCAACTTTCCTCCAGGACCTCCTACCATACCATTCCTCGGTAACCTCCATCAAATACCGTTGACGAAACCATTCATTCAGTTCGCAGCATGGAGCCGCACGTACGGATCGCACGGCCTCGTCGGCCTGTCACTCGGACCCAGCAACAAAGCCGTCGTCCTCAACACCTGGCAATCCGTGCGCGATCTCCTCGATCAACGCGGGGCCCTCTACTCGTCCCGGCCGTACGTGCCTATCGTGGAGTACGTGCTACCCCCGCCCGGTGACATCCATCTCGTCTTTTTGCGGTATGGTCCCAAGTGGAGGAAGGAGAGGAAGACAATTACGGACTTCTTGAAAGACGACAAAGTTGATAAGCTCTTGCTGTTGCAAGACGCTGAATCATCACAAATGATGCATGAGCTGCTGTGTGATCCTGCTCATTACCACGACCATATTTTGCGGTACTTTGGCGCCATCATCATGTCAAGCGTCTTTGGCACCCGCGGAAAGGATTTCAGCGATGAGGGTAAGATTAAGAAGTTCTTCGAATGCCAAGCGGAGTGGGCAGGAATGCTGGATCAGGGGGCCGTTCCCCCTTTCGATGTGCTGCCATTTCTGAAATATGTCCCGGATTTCCTGACGCCTTGGCGAGGTTGGAAACTTAGAGCTGCAGACCTCAAATTGAAACAGAACGGATTGTATCACGACTTATTCGGGGAAGCCAAAGCACGCATCAGCCAGGGGAAGGCCGAAGACAGCTTCGTAGCAGGGCTTTTGCGTGATAACGAAAAAGAAGGCTACAGCGACCTCGATCTCGAGTACATCGCCGGCTTTTTGATGGAGGGAGGCTCGGACACGACCGCCGGTGCTTTTGAAACATTTATTTTGGCAATGGCTGCGTATCCTGATATCCAGAAAAGAGCTCAAGCAGAAGTGGATGCGGTATTTGGCGAGAGTAGCATACATGCTGAACGTCTGACTGCAGAAATTTTGCCTTATATCAAGGCTTGTTTCCTTGAGGTCAGTTTCTCTTTCGATTTATTTTCGTTAAACATGAACGTCTGTCCATGGTCTAACTCGCTCCGAAGACTCTCAGGTGGCGGCCAGGGTTTCCCATGGCTATCCCTCACGCAACAACTCGCGACGATGTTTACAAGGGCTACAACATCCCCGCTGAAACTACAATTCTCATGAACATATGGGCTATCAACCATGATTCAGACGAGTACGAGGACCCAGACACTTTCGAACCCGAGCGGTTCATGAAGAATCCACTGGGTGTCAAAACTTGCAATCAGGAGTCCAAGGCGGCGACCGAAGATCAATCGCGTCGGCCTACTTACAGCTTCGGGGCCGGAAGAAGGATCTGCGCCGGTCAGCGCATGGCTGAGAACAGCATGCTGATGACCATGTCCAAGCTACTTTGGTGCTTTGATATCGTGGCGGGGGATACGATGCCGGATACTTCGATGCAGACTGCTTTCAAAGATGCGATCCTGACTGGGCCGAAGGCTTTTGATGTCAGCTTCAAAGTCCGTGGTGAGGATCGGCAGAAGCATCTTGTTGAGGAATGGACAAAGGCAGACGCATGGCTGAAGAGGTTTGAGTGACTAGACTGTAGTATTCTAACGGGTTGATGTTGTTGTTTAATGTCATGCCGGAAGAAAGTCGCCGGAGTTGCCATTGACTTTCAATAGCCTCGAATTCCGCCGAAGGCAATGGACCTTGATGGAGCATGGAATTTTCGATTGAAATGAAGTCTAATTCCGGTATGTAAATCAAAGAAGCTAGACTCGCTCTAGAGTGTGGGCATCGAAAGATTTCCTAGGGCCCTAGGGACGTCTTGTTCTTCTTGAGAGGGTAATATACGATTGCTGCTGCTTTCATCCCAAAGGTCAAGGGCGGCCGCGGAGGAGCTCTTTTTCTTTTCTTGTCCGATGGACATTAGCATCGCTTTAGGTTGGGGATCCAAAGGCCATGTCTCATTATAGTTTGCGGAGGTGTGGAGGCCCAGACCAACACCACGCCGACTATCGCCGGTTCCGGCATTCCAAACATGGCTTATGGCCCGACCACGCTTCTCGCCGCATTTCCCACTAGAACTCCATCCAGATCTGGCTATTTCCCATGGAACCGGATGCCACGTTTTCGTTCGTCTCGGCGCCACGAGTCTCTTAGACATTCAGCTGAGCCTCAGCTACGGCATAGCTGATGGGCGTATTCTAGATGCGACGTATTTCAAGGTTTCCGCGACAAATTACTGCACTTGAAGGTTTGCAGATCGAATCTCGTTAAATACCGGCCAGGACCACATAGCATCAGCATCTATCCATCTCTCCATCAAGCTCATCATCCCTATCATCTTCATCATAAAAATGCACTTCTCTACCTCTCTAGCCATCTCGGCTCTGTTGGAGTTGGCCGCGGCGGCAACATGCCCCGCGTCAGGACCCCCAGTATACCCCAGGGCCACGGAGAATAATACCGCCTTTATCCCCTTCATCAACAAGTTTCCTGACATCAACACCACGCCCTCACTTACATTTACGGTCATGACCAAAGACTTGGAGACGCTTAAAATGAAGGCGGTGACCATCAAGTCTGCCGGCATGGACACCGGTTCTACCGGCGTCATGATCGGTGCCGGCGTTCTCGGTTTCGACGCGAAAACACAGTTCGACAAATCCAAGCCCGGAAACGAATATCTGTCTTCCAGCGGTAGACTGTGGCAAGGCTACTGGGTCGATGCAAACCTCACTTTCCCCGCAATGGTGGATGAACGCACGATTGGCGAAGATGTCGTTGCCTCCGTTCCTATCCTGATCGTCACCGAAGCCAGTATCTGCCGCGCATGGAAGACCCAGGGCTCCTGCACGGAAGCGCAGAAGTCCAACATCACAATGTACCCCAATAATATCCACTACATGGGTGTCGGCTTCGGTAGATGGAGCAGCGAGCAGCCCGATGCCCTGCCTGACAAGGTGTCTCTGATCAACATTGCGTCTATCGGCGGTCGACCTGTGAAGAGTACGATTCACCAGGGCTACGTTCTGGGCAAAGATGGCGTCGAGGTTGGTCTCACGAGCGAGAACACCGAAGGATTCTGCAAGACGCAGCTCGACGTCCGATCCGGATCCAACTCCACCATCGACTGGAACATGGTGAACATGGCAATCAAAGTTAACGACTCGCCCTACGACCATGGCCCAGCTCTTTTCGACACTGGTATTCCCCAGGCGTTCCTTCGGGTTAACAAAGACGTCAGATCGCACTTCAAGAATGTCACATCCAAGGCTATCAAGACACACCCTCAGGTTGCTGCCAGGGGAACCGTTGTGGTGGTTCACATTCCCAACGAAAAGAACCCCATTGCGACTTACAACGTCACTGCCCAGGGTGCGGGTAAGCCCAATCCAGCGACAATGCAGCCCTTGGGATTCGTTCTGGAGGATCCACCCGTGGCACCCAACGTGCCTTTCATCAACACTGGCAGGATGTTCTATAACGGCTTCGACGCCCTCTTCGATTCCGCTTGTGGCTGGTTTGGATTGGCGGAGGTCGAAGAGACTAGCGCAAAGAGGGCCAAGAGGGCTACTTGCCCGTCCTAAAATCGAGGAAGAGGCGTCTTGAATTTTAGTCTGTTAGAGCAATGTCTGAGCTAGGTTTTCAATAGAAAGTAGTAATACATTCCACTGAAGATTTGTCCAAGTTGCAATTCCTTCTAAGAATGAAGTTGGGCAGAGCTTTTCATGCCGTCCAAGCGGAAGCAGATCTGCCTCTTCATATCAAGTGAACGGGGTAGTACGCTTGGCCAATTGTTGACTAGTCACGCCGTGGCCACGATCATCCACGCACGGGGACGATATTCGTGAAACTAGACTCTTCAACTAATCAGGGCCTCGAAAGCCGATTATCCACGTCCTTCATTCTCATCGAACTCCGTCCGAGGGACCCTAGGACTACCTTTCAGCAGTTCCAAGCCTTCTGGAAAATCCCTGATCCTTCCGTCATCGTCCCACAGAGCAGCGAGGACCTGGCGCTGCCCCTTCCACGGCTTGCGGGAGTGCATCACGGCGTAGTTCTGTGGGAAGCGCCTCTCGTGTCAGCCACATCGTGCTAGCGTCACAAATCCCACAGGCAAATACTCACATCAAGAAGCACCAGATCTCCCTTCTGCCACTCGACATCTACGGCACCCTCTTCCGCGAGTTTCAGCAGCAGGTCCAAGTCCTCAACATCGATGGGCGTATCGTCGCCATATGTCGGAGGAGGATGATACGACCCGTCATCGCCGCGGAAGGGAGGTCTTGTCGCACCATGATGGCGACTACGGCCCCAGGCGGAGGTGACATTGCCGAAGAATACAGTTGCCCCTGTAGGATCATGGATGCGAACGGCTTCGCCATTGTGTCAGTCTGTGGCCCAGTGAGGCATTTGGTCTAGAACTGGCAGAAGGATTCCTTCATAACTTACCAGCGACAATATGCGTCACGCTCAAGCTACCGTCGTCGTGCCACTCGAATCGGTTGCTGTGGCGTCGAACTTCAGCCTCTATCTTGCGTCGGGCCGCGGCTTCGTCATCTTCGTCTCTGACCTCCTGACCGTAAGCGCCACGAACGCTCGTCCCGGTGTTGGAGACGAGTGGCTTGGTTGTGTAGCGATAGACGTATTTTACACCCTTGTTCAGAAGGTTCGAGAGGAACTGAGGCTTGAGACGTGACAACTTATGAGCAATGTAGATAGCTGAGGTGATGGGTGTGGCGCCGCCTGCTTTGTGGTTAGTGCCGAGGCTCGTAACTAGCTATGCTATGCTTCAGAGCATACCGGATTCTGGAATTTGGAGTGCACTGAAAGTCAGCCACGATGGGTTGATTGTGGACCAACCATATTCGCTATGGGGCCAAATTGGCAGTTCTGGTGGACTACTTCACGTCAGTCCACCTTACTTCATGGAATTCGAATGACAAGACATCGCTTTGCTCTCGGGTATTGAGTAGAGATCGACGCTGGGAGTCGTTTGCATTTTTACTACTTACCCCTCGTTTGCTGTCTTGACATTAGGAGCCAGAATGGTCCGCAGTGGCGGACGTCCAACCTCTACATGAGGACGAAAGCCAAATGCGTGCGCGACCTTGCTATAGTCATGAGGTGTTCCTATCGGGAGGCCACGAATAAGAATCGCTCCCCCATGTTGTTTGATCAGACTGCTCAGATTCCCAGAATGGGCGAAATTTTTGATCGCATGAATGCTTTCGGAGAGATTGAGGGTCTTGCTTGCTTTAAGTCCGAGAGGAAAGCTTGCCGACCACGGCAGCCCAAAGTCGGCGGTGTCCTGCTGACTCGGAACATCAAAAGCCTCAAAAGGCAGCGAAGGCGACGCGTTGTGAACTTGAGATCCTTGTTCAGTGCCCCTAACAGTGGTTTTGGGGGTTTGGTCTACTGCAATTGCGGCCATGGTAGGTGGTCGACTCGAGTCAATGTCGGGGTCTCTAAGAAGGATGAAAGTTGGAAACCAGAGGAATGATGATGACTCTGGCACGTCGCATACTCCTCTGCGAAAGCGAGTTATCAAAGCGCTGCTCTCGAGCCTCGATGGTCTTATAGGAATCTTCGATTCTTAGATCTGAGTGGAGGCTGGTCCCGCATGGCGTGATGAGAGCTTCCCGGCGTCAAGACGTTGACGCGGAGCCGATAACGGTGGGCAATCCCCAACAGCACAAACAGTTTTCCGATTTCGGATAACCGCATTCCCATTAAGCCAGCTATCAGGGCTGTGAAGGCGTCCAATAATGATACAACTTGAAGTTTTCCTGCTGAAAAGACATTGCTGCTTTTACCTTTCCTTTGCCGTATTATCAGGGAAGAAAACAAGAACCTCAAGATTACTTGAGATTAGAGTCTGCACATCCACAACTTCTCCGACCATAAGAGATCAAAGATACGCATGTATAGCACTGAAACAGTGCATAAAGCCCTCTGCAATTGGTCTTTGCAAAGAATTTGCTCGGAAATACTGAGCGGGAACAACGGTGTTCAACTACGCCATCGCTTATCGGCATGTCGTGATCAATCAGGTATGCCTAAGCTCCCCAACTAGAGACTTGGGATGTGTGGGGCTTTGTCTAGTAACGAAATGGGGACAATTCTTTAACACAATATGATTCTACCTAATTACTACAGCAATACGGATTAGGCTTTGGCCTAGCCCATAGAAATGTCGTACGTTGAGCCATAGTTCAATCTATTAGAACACTACCTTAGCCCTGTAAAGCTTGTGCAGACGTTCCTACATGGCTTGGACTCGGTAGACAGTCAAAATGCATGGCGTCGTCAATGTGATTCAAGTATGAGAAGAGTTTCTAGAGACATCGGCCATATGAATGACGAGACATTTCGAAAGACGCCTGTTGCAGAGACTGAGAGTCAAGAAGGAAGTAAGACTCGCCTATCCTCCCAGCCTCTAGAACAACAGAATTTAAATCATCTCTCCTTCTCCGGGCATCAGGTGTACGTTTCCTCAATGAAACAAAAGTGAGAGCAGAAAACTATGTATTTTCATCCATGGAAACCTCCGATAAGCCATTAGTAACCTGCACAGCTTCCTCTGCAGCCTCGCCGTAATTAGAAGTTCACCATAGACTACACGTAGCTCATGACACGTAGGGATAATAATCATAGTCATAGAGAATGAGAATAGGCCACCTCTCATGACACCGAAAACCTGAGTCGGGCCTTACGGGAGTTGAGTACGCCCGCTCAAATGAACGACTCAGGTCATAAGCTCGGTTTCGCTTTCCGGTGCGAGCTCATGAACCCCGACATTGATGGGGCTGTGAAATCTATTACAGTTCGCAAGTCATGGTCTGCCAGGAAGTCTCATCATACCAAAACTCCTACCAACTAACTCATACGCCCAAAATAAAGTTCAAGTAGGAATAATAGACTGCTTACTTTAGATTAATTCAACGTTAAAAGCCCCATTTACATTCCACTCTGACATTCGATGACCCGCACGCGTACGGAGGTGGGGAGATATGACTTTACACAATTTGGCCTGATTGATGGTATAAAAGCCACTAGATGCCCACCTTCCAGAATATATGTGATCCCGTTCTTCCCTACTCAAGCAACCGAGATCTGTCTACTACTCCTCACAATCCATTAAACTCGCCCAACATGCGCTTCAACGTCATCTCCGTCGCCGTGACCGCCCTGGCCTTCTTCTCGCAACAAGCCTTAGCACAAGAGGCTTGCCAGAGCACGGCAGACTGCATCCAAAACTGCGGTGGCTTTGCGGACAAGTTGTGCCGGTGAGTTGTCCACTCGATGCTCTTGGCATTGCATTGGCAACATGAGCTTACAAATCTCCTCCTCAAGTCTCCCTGGCAATATCTGCGAGTGTGTTCCGTACTAGACGTCAGGATATTCCTACGGAAAATCAAATTTCAGACAGCATAACCCTGAGATTTTGATGCCAGAATCGAGGAACTATGGAATGTTACGTATCACTGTCTCGTGCATTTGACGCATTAAGAAAGCTTCTGAGGAGGCGTGTACATCAAGCGATGACATTACATCAATCTGATTCTATCATTCAATAACCATCTGCGACATTTCAATATGTTATAGTTCTCAAAGAATATTGAGAGCAATTGGAAAATACGACGAGAGTGTTAAGTATTCTTTGTAAACTCCCTGTGGGCTGCTGAATCACTTGTGAAGTTTTCTGCGAGCCCAGTCTAACGAGTCTCTCGCTGTATTGCATCTCAGAACAGACAGAATAAGATAATGGTAATCTTTGCGCAAGCCTAGAGTGATTAAGATGTCAGATTTGCTGCCGAAGATTCTCCACGTAAGACAGTTATGCGTGTTGTCCTAGGTGCCTTCATGAATGTCACGATGCCCCTATCCCATCACATACGACCATACCCATTGGAAAATTCGGGATCCCGTCCGCTCTCCCATAGACAAGCCAATGAGGGCCGGATTAGTAGTTGGGTCGGTGACGACCAGCGAATACCTGGTGTTGTATGTTTTTGATTTTTCTTGAATTTTGATCGATATTTGTGGCTCCGCGGAAGGTGGACATGTGGGTCTTTCTACTTTCAAGCCTATGCAGACTCCAAAGACATTAGAATGGGGGCTGGAGAACTCCGTATGGATAGGCGCCTTTTGATCTTCTCGTTGAGAATTTGAAAGCCTCAGTCCATGGCTGTGATAGGTATTGTGCGTCCTTGAACGTAGTGAGGCTGGCGTTGCGGCTTGCCAATGTTTCTAGAAATTTGCACAAACGTGACACCTAGATGGCGCAGCTGACTGAGAACTTTGAAGGTCTGAGAGTGAAAGGGAAACCCCTTGTGCTTAAAACGAGAAGAAAACACAAACAAGCTCCAAAAGCATACTCTTTGCATCTCCCCCACGGGAAGCGAATCGTTACTGAACGTATTCGCCGTGGAAGGCTGGCTAATGGAAAGTGACTATGGTGACTATTAGTATGAACGTCGGCGGTGAGTATCATACCGCATTCTTACCTTTTTCATAACCCAGAGGGCATGCTGTTGAGAATATTTGTGGTCTCGGTGATAGCTACGGGTCGACACCTGAGTACGAGCGTCTGCCCTATCATCCCGTCTATCGAAGACCCAAGCCCCCGACCTCTCACCAGCTCAAACCAATACCAAGTCCCGACGGAGAAAACATTGGAGGTGATGGCTCCACTCTATCGAAGGACGTCTCGGTCCAGGCCCCATGTCGTCCAGCTCTTGTCCCCACCAGACAGACGCCAAACGGAGCGGAACCCGAGGCCCGACTCGTTGAGCTGATATCTGAGTCGACTGAACTCGAAAGCCTTGCATATCTTACGGTCGAGTTCCTTTTGGTGGTGTTAGTCCTCGATGAGACAACCCCTCGCTCATGCCCGAGGAGCACAAGTCATACGTCTCAAGTGACACAGCAGATAGCCCATCTTTCCCTATCGATGCACGATAGGTAGGTCAACGCTCACGATGGCGCTTTAACCTTCAGTCTCTTTTGCCTCTCAGTCCTCTTGTGCCTGGCTCGAGATTTCCTCATTCTTGATCTGAGGCAAATCGGGACTTTTACTGACTTTGATGCGAAGACTTCAACATCTTGAGGTGCCAAAGCCAGTACCTGACCACGCGCGCACGGGTTTCGTCCGTGTTTCTAAGGATCCCTATTGGCGATGGTTGGATACGAAGAGCCACCGTCCAAACCAAGTCTTCAATAAACATGCGATCCTGGACCGGGGTGACGCGATGGACTTCTGACGTGGAGGTAAGCAGACCATCAGCGTATCATGTACTCATGCCTACGGCTACTTCGTCCAGCCACTGGGATGAGGCAATTCAAAGCTTGCGGTTCTGTGACGTATCAGTGCTTCATTTGAGATATATGAGCGTATCGGAGGCGGTAATATGTTCACTCCTAGATGAAGGCGTCGACTGGGCGTCAGCTTCGCGATCCTCAAACCGAGCCTATTACACATGGCGGCTACAAACATCTGTTTGGTGATTGGTTGGTTTGAATGACGGGACTAGACGTTCACATTGCCAAGGTGGTGGTTGCATATCACAGTCGTGTGACCAAGTGTCGTTTCGAGCTTTCGTCTGCACTTAAGTCTCCCCAAAATTGCTAGGCTCAGCGCGTTGCAGTCGGTCGAGTACTTGGGCGAAACCATGCGGTAGCGGCACGATGGTCAAGTGGCAATATCACATTTATGAGAGTCATGCATTTTAGAATCTTTTCTCTTCAGAAGAATGCGAGGCCTCCAAAAAGTCAACTTTGCGAAGACCGTACTAATAATAAAGAGAAATAGCCTTCAATCCGGAACCCCCTCGTCGTTGCGCCCATGTCTTTTTTGGTCCTCTAGTGGTGTTTGGTTTAGGGGGAGAGGGAGATGCAGCCAGCGGAGCTGTCCTCCTGGAAGATGCCACCGTAGATGATACCCTCGTTGATGCCGGTGGGCTGGTCACCGCTCTTGGTGATGTCGGAGCCACCGTTGACGGGCTTCTTGAGCATACCGAAGTGGTACTGGCCCTGGCCGGCAATGTTGTTGGTGACAGCGGCGCCGGTTGACTTGAGAGCGGAGTTGCCCTGGGAGTAGAAGACCTCGGTGGTGCTGAAAGTCATGTTAGCGACCAGGCATAGAGAACAAAGTTGGGAGGTAGAACATACTTCTTGGTGAAGTCGAGCTTAATGGCAAAGTTGTGGAATACACCGGCAGTGAACTTGGTCTTGAAGAGCTCGGGGACGGGGCTGGAGTTGACGTTGCCGAAGAGCTGGAGGGTATCGGGGTCGGCGGTGTTCTGGCCGAGGATGGTACCGGTCTTGAGGACGACCTGGTTGGTGCTGAAGTCGGCGCTCTCGAGGAAGACGAGCTGGTACTCGTGGGACAGGTTCAGGGGACGCTGGGCATCCTTCTGCAGGGAGAAGTGCAGCGTCTTGATGCCCTGGGTCGAGGCGTCCTTGCCGTCGTTGCTGAGGGGCAGCATCTCGGCGCGGCGGAAGCCGACCTGGACATTGGTCTCGCTGGGGGCGAAGATGGATTTGTCGTTGATGGTGACCTCGAAGGGCTGGGTGGAGTTGACATCGAACTGGGGAATAGGGTGTTAGTTCAAACGCTTTCCGTAGACGACAATCCGGGAACCCAATCTGGTTCCGGACTGCTTCGCTCTCATGTCAAAACTTACCAGGGAGTTGCCGCCAGGGAGCTGGACAATCTCGCTGAACTTCAGGCCCTTGCCGAACACGTTGGCGGTGTTGAAAGGGCTGGAGGTGCTGTCGAAGTCGGCAGCCTTGAAGGTCTTGGGGATGCGGCCATCGAACTGGAGGGCGCACTGGGCCTTGGCACCGGGGGAGACGGCGCCGGTGTTGTTCTTGGGGGTGGTGCCGTCGCAAGCGGCCGCGGCGGCGGCGACGAGAGAGAGAAAGATGGTAGAAGCGAACATTGTTCCTAGGCCGGCTACGAGCGGGTGTATTTTTGTAAAAAAGAGTGTGGTGATTTGGAAATAAAGCGTCAAGATGAGACGAACGGAAAAGAATGTGAAAAGAACGTGAAAAGATGATCTACAGAAACTCAGAAGTCCGAGCAAGAAGGGATACAAGTTAAGACGGTGGGAACAGTTGACCATTTGTATGCCCACCACGGTCCCACGAATTGACCAGCATCGTCTGATCTGATCTGCCTTCCTCTGGGTGTCTGGCACGCGATTCCGAGATTTGGCTTTGGGTTTCGACATCCCGCAGTGGCTACCTCCTTCCAAGCTCTCCGCCCACCGTTTAGTGCTGCCCCTTACTCTCCAGAAACTTTTGAGTGCTGTCTGGGATTGAATGGGGTTCACTTGCAAGTTCCGTGTCATGCCCCCTTGGCATCTGTAACTCGGCGCGCCTCGTCAGCCTGAACCGTGCTGCTGGGTAAACTTGCAGTGATTTGGTGCTCCGTAGCTGTAGCCCTCTTCTCCTGGACGCAGAGAGAGGCAAGGTTACACCCCGTCAGAACCCAAATAGAGTTTCCCGCTGATTCAGTTTCGGAACCACCGCCCCGTTCGGGGTTGGGTGCACGGAGCTCAGGTCGGCCAGCCTGGGGAGAAGCCTGGGAGAGAACTTGCAGCGAACAAATCCAGCGGCGGAGGTCTGCGGGCGCGAGTCGTGTTAGATTGCCAGTGCCTGGTTTCCACGAAGAGCCTCGCTGAAAGTCCTAAAAACTCCGGACCTCCCGGCATCAACTGGGCACCGAGTCCCTCGCGCCACGTGGAGGAGTTGCAAAGCCGCAATATGGCGATGCCCCTGATATTAAGGGGATATTGGTACCAAGACAAAGTCTCTGCGCCCGGATTCGTTGGCTAAATAGCATCGTCGTTGCGTTCGTAGATCATTGCTTGCGTAATCTGGTGATGGGGTTCTCAATGGGGCCTGAGGTCCCGCACGATGCCGTCCGGTCACAGTCCGGATAGTTCAGGCGGAGTTTTATGACGAGATGGAACAAAGTATGTCTCCCAGTGGGCAGTTGCAAAGACTAAGTATAAACTGTTCCATGTGCAACTCCGCGACTGACAAACCTCAAACTTGGCTCAGAGCCCTGATACGCAGATCCCCTCTGCATCTCCGGCGTTGTTAACAAAGAACTCAAGAAAGTGTCCGGAGATGCCCACGAAACGTTCTCTTCAGACGGAAGAATAAACGAACACATCGGCCAATTGATCGAAAGTCGGCGCATGTGCAGGCGCAAAAACTCTCCCACTCTTTTCGTAAAGCCGAGCCGGCGGGAGGGAAATCCACAATCATATATTCAATGTTTCCAATATCCGCCAGCGGTTATTAACAGTGAAACTCTATATCGCCAAGGCTAGTCTGAGACGCCCTAACATAGCGACGATATCACCCTTCTGGCGACCCGACAACCGAAAACGTTCTAGAATGGGTCAGCAGAGCTGCCAATCTTGGTGTCGGAGATCGAGCTACTATGCTCTTTTCCCACGTCGGCGGGAACGTCAAATAAACAACGTCTTTCGCCCTCAAACTGGTGGTTCCCGCGGGTTATAGAACGCCGTCGGGAACACTTACACGGCCACTAACGCCTGTGGATACAGTGGAGTTATTGACAGAGGTAGTGGCACTTGATTTGAGACAGGGTTGCGCGCGCTCAATTATTCTGCCTTGGCGTGGTGCGTAGTTCCGCTTAGTCACTGCAACTCGCTCTATAATTCGACTCTTTGTGCCGAGATGGTTACTGAACTGGCTTTGTTAGACCGTTACATGCGACGAACATTTCGTTCGAAGCTCGCTTCAATTGCGCTCAAATTGACGCGGCGACGTGTTCAGATTACAGTACAGCGTTTTGAGACGAACAAATCTTGTCTGATCATAAAGTGTCATCATATTTCTGCCCACGCTCGTGAGTCGTGGCCCGTCTCTCCAGAAGCTTTGATCCAACAAAAATAGGGACATCTTTGAAGAAGCATTCACGGGATCCACATGCGTGAAGGATCGATAGCCAAAAAATCCCACTGATGATCTCCCGACAAGGCCCGAAGCTACCACGCCGCAATGGAATCCGTGCAGCATTCGGTTGACCTGGCTATATAAGAGCAAGCACTCATAATAGAGTAGTTGATTATACTAACCTTCGTTTCTTGCCCATAGCCGTAACTCAGTTGTGTAGGAGATGCGGCCATGCATTTAATGGAGGTGGTTCAGGAGATGGACCCTGAAAACATCATATTGAAGCCTAAGTCCCCAGAAGCTGGACGCGTTACGCAAGACGGATTTTGAGTGGCCAACTTGGAGAGCTTGATAGAGCTGGGAATTCGAACGGACTATGAGGCCGCAGGGACATGATGAAAGTCCTTGAAGGACAGGAGTTTTGAATCACGATTCGCAGCCCACGAAACCAGAGGTCCGATGGTTGGATATTCGAGCGCCCCCTCAAGTTCCCCGAGAAACTCTTGACCAATGGGTCATGGATCTTCGTGCTCATCGCCAATTCAGCTCTCAGTGAGGAATCCGTGATTCGTGTTGAAGTTGTTACTACCTGTCAAGGAGAGGTAAACCCCCAAAGCCAACCATCATCATTCCTTGACTGCAACCATCAGTGACTTCTTGCAAGAGAAAAGTACTCGAAAGCGGTACCCTGCTCGAGCTGAGTCCCTCAGCCTCAGGAGTTAAAAGGAGACAGTCTCATAACATCAACAATGAAGACTTGTGGTTCTAGAGAAACACCATAAAGTATGCATTTAGAAATGGAGCATCGAGATCATAGCAAACTCACGTAGCTTCGAGGGGAAATCAAAGTTACCGCCCACTCTTGAAGAACCTTCTCTCATTATCAGATCCTCGGACCAAGAAAGCATCTCATACCAAGATGTCTAGCGGAAACAATGACCCAGACCATGCAACAAAGCAGGCATACCCCAAAACATCATCTCTCATCATAGAGAATGCATAACACAAACCCTCAACTCCAACTTCGCCAACCTGTCGAACTATGAAGTGCCTATGCAGTCACTAGCATTAGGATAGAGCAAGTATAATAGACGCAGGAGAAAGTTCTCGAGATTAAAGTATAGAGGTAAAGAAGGGCAAGGGGGTCAAGTTGGTGGATAGCGGAGTGACACATCGCGCGTGGTGTTGTCTGGCGTTAGGACTTATGACCATCAGCCAAATCCCATGAACCATGTTAGATGCTCATGATGGAGCCTCAGAAGTAGAACTTAGAGAAGTCGTCTCTGTTGGCAACTATAGTAGGAAGTAAGATATCGGAGAGCTGAAGAGACGGATACTTACACGAATCGATTATTATACGTCTTATAGAGACGGGACTCAAGAGTGCCTCATATCCTTGCCCTAAACCCCATATACCATCCATAAAGCTGCCCTATGAACACAAAAAGCGCACATAAAATCTTCATAGCAGAATGAAAACATCGATTAATGGTATCTGGTGATATCTTCAGAAACGAAAAAGGCCATGTCCCCCATCCTTCGCCATGCAACGCCACTTGATGCCAATCATCAAAGAACAAAGAGAAGCAACAATGAAAGCCAACGATAAGAACACATCCGTATCTCAATAACCAGTTCATCGCTCCTTGAGAAGCTCAAACATGCCTCCTCTTCTTCAACCACCTCTTCACAATATACCGATACGCAGCCGCCTCAGCAGGCCCAACAGCGACACGATAAACACTCGACCTACGGCTATCACGCCCCGCCGTCGTCACCACCGCCGCCGCATTCGTCCTCGTCAGTAGAGCCACGGACCTGGAAGAGGGGTGTGTAAGCGGCGGTGGTCGGTAACAGGACCCGACGACGACGTTTTCAGCCTGCCGGGCCCTCTGCTGCTTCTGCTGCTTCTGGGTTTCCGCACCTTTGATGAAGTTTGTCTCCTGTTCCCAGTGCGTTGGGATACGGAGGACTTTGCTGTGGATGACGTTCATGGCGAGGACTGCGTCTTCTGCGCGGACGACGAGACTGGGGTGACGTTGGTTAGCATGGGTGATGAGCTGAGGAGGGAGTTCGACGAGGTGCCAAGGGAGAATTAGACTTACGATATGTTGATCTCGCTTGCTCCTTGGCTGACCATGAAGATGTTGATCTTGGCGGATGCTAGGGCGGACATGATCTCTGCTGATATGCCGACCATGTTCCTCATTTTGTGCCCAACGATAGTGACGATGGACATGTTTTCTGTGATAATCACCTGCATGCACGGCATCTTTGGTCAGTCCTGAATTTCACGGAGAAAAGCATGTATGACTGAACTGTCTCGAGGTGTGAAAGCATTACCTTTCCAAACTTTTCCAGCTCAACTCTCAGCCTCTGATGTTGACAAGAGCCCTCTTCGGAATGCTGAAACGCGAGACTAACGCTGCGCTCGCTAGTAGTGACGAGATCTGTCTTGATTCCCGCATCCTCGAGGCGATCAAAAACGCCGGACAGGAACCCTTGAGACTTGGTGTTTCTATTGCAAACCACATTGACCAAGAGGATATCGTCTTTAACTGTGACGGCGGTAGGTCGCCTTCTCTCTTGCCGATCGCCGTGATAACCATTCCCCAACATGTAGTCAATGGAGGGCAAAGGGACCTTGATATCGACCTTTTCGTCTGTTGGTGTTGGAGGAGTAAGGGGCGGGGAGGGGGTTCGAGAGGGGTAGATGATCGTGCCGGATGCCGTTGGGTTGAAGACATTCTTCAGTCTCAAGGGAATGTTGGCGCAACGTATTTGATCCATTGTCAAGGGATGTATAACTTCGCTCCCGTAGTACGTCAACTCTGTAGCTTCCTCCGACGTGACTGTGGACAATAGTCTTGCTGACGGGACCTTTCTCGGATCCGCAGTGAAGATCCCATCAACCTCTTTCCAGATCTGAAGTTCCGCCGCTTTGGTTCCCACCGCACACATAGCCGCACAAAGGTCCGAGTATCCCCGGCCGACGTTCTTGAGCAGCGAGTCTGGCATGATGCCAAAGAAGCCGGTGACGATGGGAACATGGTCGCCGCAGTCATGTATCCTCTTGGTGATCTCGTCTGCAATGAGGTGATAGAACCGAGGGCCGAGGTTGTCCAGTGCCGTCTTCTGGTCGAACACACTAGCACCGAACACTGCCTCAACTATGTCTTCTAGGATGATAGGTTCGGCCGGGATATTTCTGCTACAGAGAAACGCAGCTACAACTCTGCACGCAAGCTTCTCTCCGAGAGCGATGACACGGTCCCGTGCCCTTGGAGATAGCTCCCCGATGATCTGTGCTGCCAAAAGGAAGCCTCGAAGGCTCTCGCACTCCTTTACAATGAGGGTCTTTGTAGAGTCGAAGATGTCGTTACACAAGTCACTTCTTGTGCCATTGGAGTTGACGAGATGCTTCTCGAGAAGCCGGACATGACTATCCCGAATGGCATCAATGTTCTTGTTGAGCAGCGTCTGCGCAGAGAGTCCGGCCTCAGCGTGTGATACGCATTCAAGCAACAGGCTTGTGGTTCCGCTCGACTTGGTGGAACCGGAGAGGGCCGAGCAGACGACAACCAGGTTGTAGTCTCGCAGGTAGGATGGGACGATTTTGCTGCAGATCGACTCGAGGAGTTTTCCAAGGCTAGTGCCACCGTACTTCTGCACCAGCCATGGCCTGTTTTCTCTGGAGGTCTCCATGGTTGGCGGTGGGACTAGGCAGACTGGAGGATGGCAGACCTGTCTTGCGCGCGTGGGACAGTGGAAGGGGTCAGTCGAGCGGGAGCCGAAGAGCTGTGGACCTTGTTCGATTCAAATTGAAATGTGCTCAAGTAACTTGGCCTTATTAAACTCCATATATCGTCGTGTTTTCCAGCCGCAGAAACTCAGTCGACACTCCTTTCATGGGATGGATTGCAAAGCATGACGGCAAGTAGGCGATGGGCGACTCTACATCCGGCGACGACTTTGGTCGAAGGGGGACTCGAGGTCGGCGACGGACGCACTCCTTCGGCCAGTATCCCAGTGTCCATTGCGGAATGGAGAATTGCGCATTTCCACACCTTCGAGGCATATTTCCCAGAGAGTTACTGCTATTGGAGATGCTGTTCGGGATGGGTGGAGTTTGTCCGTCGGTGAGTGCTGCATGATCGTGGGCCAAATCCCGACTCGGGGTTTGAAGACCAGAAGCCACTATGACAACGGGATTCAGCCGCTCGGCGACTGCGCAAAACAGCTTCGCTCCATCGGTTTCGGCGCGGCGTTGTTGGTCTTTGGCGCGAGCTCAAAGTATAGCGGCATTTGGTCGGCGCGAAGTTGGCTGGTGCTAAATGTGGGATGACATATTCTGCAATCTGCGGCCGCCACCATCCATGTATGTGATTGTGTAAGTGACATCGGCGGTGATTGACCCTCGGACGAGTCGCCTGTCATTACCCCCCGCCAACCAATGAATTACTTCGACAGGAGGAGCTGACAAGCATCTATGTCGGCTGCTCCCGTTGCAGACAGAGAAAGCTGCAGGCACGTTGAACAAGGGCTTCTTCCATCCTAGTCACACTCGAAGGCATCTATGCTAGCTCCAGCTAGACTTCGTGGCGCTGGTCGATCATGGAGTACGTGCCGCTTCAACTCACACTGTAGAGAAGCATTGGCCGCCATTCTCACCATCTAAACTGTGCATAGGAGACGATGCATTTGCTATGAGAATATTTTCCCTCGACCTCAGCGTAGATAATTTGGCATCTGTTTGCCACATCATGTTCGATATGCTTGCAAGTAATTTGATGATCTGAATATCAATTCGTTGAGATATCATTGCTGTCTTTGGTCGACAGTCCTGAATCCATGTCTGGAAAGAAAATCGCTTCGAAGGCAGAGGTAATTCCACCCGTCCTGTTCTCTGCCTTCCCGCCACATGACGATGAAGCAACCGGTAGAAATTGGGGCGCATTGAAACGCTGTGTGAGCAGGCAAAAAGCCTCTCATCTACGTCGTGTGTGTTTGTTGACGTGGTAAAGCCGCTGTCAAAGGCTGCCGATAACTTTGCCTAGCGTCCCGTCCATCTGAAGGATGCCCCTAAATTCGGGCTTTGACCTAAAGCCTGAGCTACCTAGACAGCTCTACCAATCTTCGACTTCGCCCGTCAAGCTTTCCCCAGCCTCGTCTATCGCAAGAAGGTCTAGCGATTCATCTGACTCATGTATCATGTCATAGAGATTCGGCAACTGAGATCTTAGCTGGGCTTGGATCAAGGTATCGAGCTGCTCAAACTCGAGTAGGAAACCGTCATGTCCATCAGATGACTTGAGAACGTGTAATGATGCACCAGGTAAGTTGGTGGCAAGCCGCTCTTGCTGCTTAGGGAGGAAAAGCGCATCGGTCTCCACGCCAATGACCAAGGCTCCCGGCGGTACTCGAGACAACACCTCCGCCAAGCCTTCATCGCCCGATGGTTGCGTCCGGCCATAGGTGACGTCGTGGCTGTCCATCTTGTTGGTGATGTGCAAATAACAATTGGCATCAAACCTATTAATAAACTTCTCTCCCTGATAGTGTAGGTATCCCTGGGCCGAAAATGATGGATTTTGTTTCCGCTGCGAGCCTCTGTCTCTCCTGGGTCTTGGCATTTCCATGATGGACGCGTCTGTCCTCGGAAGATCCAAAGGTGGCTCCTGAGGTATCTGGGGATTTCGTGGAGGTTTTCTCCCGAAGCGGCTATCGAAACTCGTGCAAGAACGATATGTCAGCATGGCAATCATCCGAGCTGCTGCAAGTCCTGCTGAGGGTTGGCCTTCCGGGATCGGCTCATAGTATCCATCGTCGTACTTTGGGTCGGAGTAAATGCACTGTCGTTGGGTTTCAGCCCAAGATATGCCCCAGGCAGAGTGATCAGCAGCCGTAGCAATAGGAACAATGTTTCGGACAAAACCAGATGGTGTACAGAGAGGCCATTCTAGAGTTGTCATGCCACCCATAGAGCCTCCAATGACGGCTGCTACCGACTTGACACCAAGAGCATCAAGCACCATCTTGTGTGCTCTGACATCGTCTCTGACCGTCGTCTGGGGGAACTCGCTGGCATACCGTTGGCCAGTACCTGGATTAATGGTCAAAGGAGACGCACTTCCGTAGGGGGAGCCCAGGACATTGCCACAGAAGATGAAGAAGTGTCGAGGGTCAAAGGCTTTCCCAGGTCCTATGAGGGGGCTCCACCAGTCGCTCACATCACTGCTCCCCGTCAGAGCGTGGCATATGACCAGAGCATTGTCGCTTGGCTCGTTCAATTTTCCCCATGTTTTGTATGCGATTGGGCAGTCAAAGAGTTCTTCTCCTGACTCCAGCGGGAATGTTGGAATGACGGCGAATCTTTGCCCTCGAATGAGCCGGGAATAGAAGTTGTCGGGATTCGGATCAGAGTCGAGTACTAGTGATTGTAGTCAGTCAGAGGAGACTATTTGCTTGAGCCAAACATTTATTTAACACTCACAGAGAACCATCTTCAGACCTGTGAAGCGTTGGATGAACCCCCGAATGATTTACAATTGTACGTCGCCGTTATGTAGATCGTGTGGTGGTGATGGTTTAGGTATTGCACACGGCACGAAGTCGAGTTCAATGACAGATTTATTCTTCAAATTTGACCGGACGAACTTGCTTCCAAATAGCTGCACCTTTTGCGGAACTAAATGTAGATGTCGTATTGTTCTTCTCAAGTTTAAGACGCTGAAGTTCCAGACAGTTACTGGCTCTCACTGCAAGCAAGTGCCGTCAGTCAGCCAGAGGAAGCCTCAGCAACCGCCGCCAACCGTTCCCCACGGCACAGTCTCGGACTTTCAACCCTTGATACCAAGAGCTGCCTACTTCGTTGTTTCGCATACCCCTATCATCTATCGATGAAGGCTTCGTTGGCGGATCATCAACTCGACCTCCGCGAGCCGGGATTTGAAGACGTTCCGGGATTTGAGCCATAATCCCGACGATCCAAACTCCGGGTTATCAATGTTGCCTCTTTTCCGGATTATCCCGGATGCATACGGCAGAATCGACGATCTCGAACGATAGTAAGGCCATCCAGTAATAACGACGCCCTGTTGTGACGTGAGTCACGATGGGTCACATAGAGGGAGGTCCTTGAAAGCCATAACTGTTGGCACAGTGGCACCTTAGTCGCCAATCCCAGGACCTACCAAAGATTTCAAGCTATACGTGATTGAAAATGGTATCCACTCGTCCTATTGTCAAGGTTGCGGCTGTCCAGGCCGCACCTGTTTCCTTTGATCTGGAAACGAGTCTGCAGAAGCTGAGTAAGCTTACAGAGGAAGCTGCCCAAGCCGGTGCAGACTTGGTTGTATTCCCGTAAGTCCACAATGCTGTTGGTTCCGGAAGATACCGCTAAAAGCTTGAAGTGAAGGGTTCTTGTCTGCGTATCCATGGAGATACGCGTTTGACGCAACGATTGGTGCCCGAGAGCCGCGAGGTAGACTTGTGGACACCTATCCAAATAGGTAGAGGGCGCCGCTAATTCCTGAATCCTAGGACGCGAGTGGTATGCCAAGTACGTTGATTCGGCCGTCGAGGTTCCCTCTCCCGCCTTCGATAGGCTTTGTGAAACAGCCAAGGCAAACGACGTCCTCCTTCATGTGGGAATTATTGAAAAGGCAGGCGGTACGCTGTACTGCACTGCTTTGCTTCTAGACCGGGAGGGGAAGCTGGTGTATAAGCATCGCAAGGTGACACAGCCGATCCATCAAGCCATGTTCGAGACTAACAAGCTTAAGCTCATTCCAACGGCCGCTGAGAGACTTGTTTGGGGTCGAGGCGCCGGAGATGGCCTATTAGTCAAGCCAACGGATGTTGGCAGAGTCGGAAGCTTGATCTGGTTGGCTGCTCCTATTTCTAAGCGTATTTATGGAAAAACATGCTGATCAAGACGTAGCTGGGAGAATTATATGCCGGCGGCTCGTATGGCGATGTACCAGCAAGGCATCGAGTACGTGGATCTGTTCCGGTGTCAAAGGGAGAAACAGTCGCTGACGTTGACAACCCACACTCGATAGGATTTACGTGGCGCCCCACGCCGATGATTTGGCCACCTGGACAGCATCGATGCAGCATATTGCGAAGGAAGGGCGATGCTTTGTAGTGTCTGTCAACTCGTTCTGCAAAGTATCGGACTTCCCGCCTGACTACCCGCCTTTTACGGCCGAACACCCCGATCGGAGGCCGGACGGAGCACAATGGGAGGCGGATGATATTCTCAACCACGGTGGCTCATGCATCGTCGGGCCGCTGGGCACATTTCTTGCCGAGCCGGTGTGGGACAAGGAAGAGATTGTCTATGCCAGCCTCCGAATGGCAGACATCACGGAGTCCAAGGTAAGTTCCCCGATACAGGCTGCGGCCATCCGCTAGTCATGAGATAGATTCCAAACTAACGGCGCCTTGCAGCTGGACTTTGACCCCATCGGCAGCTACTCCCGGCCCGACATCTTGTAAGTGGTCCCTTTTACGACATTAACAAGTGACAAGCCAGACAACCCTGGATGTGATGTGCGCCGATCCAAAGCTGACAAGTCGTCTCAGTTCATTGACGGTCAACACCAAGCCGGCCGACAACGTCGTATTC
This sequence comes from Colletotrichum tamarilloi, assembly GCF_030869305.1. Classification (NCBI taxonomy): domain Eukaryota; kingdom Fungi; phylum Ascomycota; class Sordariomycetes; order Glomerellales; family Glomerellaceae; genus Colletotrichum; species Colletotrichum tamarilloi. Next base: position 30,105 of record NW_026849557.1, on the reverse strand, counting down.
ACCAGCTGATGTCCCATGCGTATTGAGCATGTTTGCGGGCAACGGCGGCGTGGGGGTGTGAACGGCAGGCGGGGTGCGGTGCGGAGTGACCAGGATGTTGTGCGCTCGCGATTTATGGGACCTGACTCAGAGCTTGGGTGTTGGAGGTTCCGAGTACCTTGTTATCAAAGAAAGTTAATTCTTTCTGAATCACAAGTACAAGAATACAGTTTTAATAAAACAGTATAGTACCCACCCAGCACTTAAATTAAGATACTTTTTTAAGCTTACTATAAGAGAAAGATAACTATACTACTAACTACCTGCTATCGAGGTCCGTAAGTAGCACTATAGCTTCAATCGCTATAGCTTTAACCGTAATAGCTTCGCCCGTAATAGGCAAAAAGTCTAGTTATAAGTCCCTTAAAAGCCTCTTATTAAGAGCTATAAGAGCCTCCGAGTTGAGTTAAAATACTTACTAAAATACTAATAACCAAACTAACCCTACGATAACGACCTTAATAAAAGACCTAAAGAAAAACGCTAGAATCCTTACCGTCGTTAGGCACGATTTACAAAGCGTAATAACGCAGCCGCAGAGCATCGCTAATATATCCTACGCTAAGAAGGGCATCATTAGCACTAACGAGACGGATAGGGCCGTGTCAATATAGCGCCTCGGCTTCCTCCTATAGCTCGAGGATAATCACCTTAGATAGCATTAGAAGTCTATTAAAAAGCTCTCTCGAGTACTCCGGCATATCCACTACTATCTCCGCGATAGCAAGACTCCCAGCGCCTACGCATAAGAGTGGGTTACCTACCTCTAGATAGTAATACTAGCCTACTAACAAGCTATCGAAACTGCGATTCTGGCGATCCCTTGACGAGGGAGAGGGTAGAATAGAGGAAAGGATAGGAGAGAAAAGGGTTAAGGTTGAACAGTGCGGAATTCGAGGGCAGGGTAGCGTCTACATATACTGCGGCAATCCTCTAGTAATGCAAAACGATGGAGTTAAACAGTGGGGTGTTGGAGGTTGCTCGGCTGCAGGGTCAGGAATGCCAGCCAGGCTTGAGGCGAGACGGCGATGTTGGTTGGTCGCACCAAAGTTCGAGAAGCTTTTCTAGATGTCCAAGCGAGCAAGTTGGTCCGACGATGTTTGACGCAGAGGCATGCCACCCATTTTTGTGTGTAGCCAAAATGGTCTCGGCTCATTATGTCGTACACAGTCGACAGTGATGCCTTGCTGGGTAGAAGCGGCTTGTCAGCGTTGATAGGCTGAAGCTTTGATCTTGGATGCATCGGATACTTGAAGATGAGATGGCATCCTGATTGGAACACACTGCCTCGTATTGAGTGAACGTCTCGGAAGGAATACGTGAGAAGTCTGATCCAAAGCTTAGATGCTGACGAAGAGCTACTAATCAATTCTGTTCTTGGTCGAGTAAGAGAGAAGGGAGACCGAAACGTGATGTCGAGACGTTCCGAGCTGTGGTTCAATGGAATCCTGCGGTGCTGCTAGTACAACTGGCGGTGGCATAGCTGGCATAATTGGTTGCTAGTCATGCTGCAATTCGTTTCCACAACCGCTTGGAGTACTAGAACAGGGAAAGGCGACCATTCGGACATTTGATGGGGACACAGAGAAGAGCTGCGGAGTATTCTGTAGAAATGCGGAATTGACGTCAAAAAGTCGTGTGCTCGGGCTCTGAAGTCGGGTGTTAGGGACGCGGCGCCAACGGCGAGCAGACGGCGAGACCGCAGCAGGAAGGAACGGCAGGTCCCATGCACCTGAGGAGGCGAATGTAGGTAGGTACCTTCCGTGCGTGAATGCCACCATGCCAGGCGAGCGACGGTCGGGTTGTGTGATTGTGTCAGGTCAAGTCAGGAACGGGGGTGATTTGGCTGCTTAGGAAGGCAAGAGCAATGAGCATCCACGCACCCACGGCACCTTCTCTCAGAGAGTGTTACACAGTAGAGACAGGAGGTAGAGAGAGAGACTACATGGTACTGTGCGACTTGAGAAAGTTTGCTGTGCGTGATCCCTGTCCAAAGACCGGCCCAGCCAGCTGCAACACTGTGCGCAAGTTTTTCTCATTGGGCCAGGTCGTCGGTACGTATATCACGACTTTGGTGCTTCTAGGTAGCCAATGCGATTGGCCAACTCTGTCGTCTATCCAGGAATTTTCTCCACTGACTTCCCCACCCTGCCCTTCGCCCCGGGACAGTGACACCCACGCACCTTCTCCATCTCAACTCCCGAGAGAGAGGAAGGAGGGGAGGAAAGAATTCGAAAGGATACAGAGGCGTGAGAGGGAAAGGCAGAAGCGAGCGAGAGAGGGACCAAAACAGAAAAAGTACATGCACAATTCCCAATGATCCAAGACAGCCCTGCCTCTTTGCCTGGTCTTTTGAAAATTGAAAGTCGCAGCGTGCCGTCCTAGCCCTGTCACGATCGAACGATCCGCAGGTCGCCTTCCCCCACCCTTCCCTGTCCAGTCAAACTGCTGCCGGCCGTGCCTTCTCCTTACAAATCCCACCCGGTCGCCGCATTTTGCCCCTCTGTCGCCGACTTGAGAAGGAAAGGCACGAAGCAACGGGAAACAGTAACAGCTCCTGCCTGCACTTGCACCGTACCCAAGCCGACCTGCATCTGCACCTGCCTACGCCTGAGCGCCTGCCTGCATCAGCAGCCCAGCACCTGCCTGCGACCACCCGCACACCGTACCTGAGGTTTTTGGGTAGGTATCACCAAACAGCAAAGGAAACTACGACTGCAATTGCACCTGGCCAGCTGGCGACACCGGCCGCGACAACCTTCCCACCTGTCGCCTCTTCTTCTCCCCTCCGTTTTTGCTGTCCAACTGTCAACACCCTCGAAGCTCCAGTTCACTCTCCGGCCCGGCCGTGGCAGACATCCAGTCATCCACACCTCGACTCACCCAGCGCTTCCCCCTGTGTCGCTGCCATTTCATCTTATTACGTACCGAATCCCGCGATACCGACGTTTCTGCGCGCCGTCTCGAGTCCAGACACCTTATTAACCCGTGGATCGCGCAAACAAGGCCCCAAGCCCGGTCGACTCCGCCCCCGCTCCGTGTGACAATCCCCGATCCGCCCGGAAGGATTCTTGTCTCCCTCAGTTTTGCCTCCCGTAGCCATCGGTCTCTCTCCGACCAACGCAGTTGACCTCACTTGATCTCGTCCGTATATCCTTATTGTTACATTCGGTCATGAGCACAATGACAGAAGCCGTTGTACCTCCTGGCCCGGCTTCCGCAGCTAAGAAGAAGTTTGCTACGCCCCCGGTAAAGATTGCGTGTCTCGCCTGGTAAGCCTTTCTCATCTACTACTCATCGAGAGGGAGTATTGGTCAAAGTAGCGGTCGTGTCTTGACCGACGACTTTGACCAAGACGCACACATCTCGGATCTGTTACTCACAAATACATAGTCGAGCTTCCCGTACACGATGCGATGGAGCAAGCCCATGTGCTAGTGTAAGTCTCTATCTCCGGCTCGACCCATTGCTCCAGTCATGCAGGAGAAAGAGCGACTGACATGATGTAGTGTAAAAGTAGGGGGCGCGATTGCGTCTTCAAGCCCAGCAGAAGAGGCGGCGCCCGCGTGAGGCGAAAGCCGCGGCCGGCTGAAGAGCTGGCTCAGCAGGTTCAGGCGTTCAATGGCGAGATGCCTCCAGACGAGGTCACTCATCAAGATCGTGAGTCTTTGCGCTTGGGATCCTCGTCCGAGCAGCTCTTGACCGATGCTACAGCCATCTCTGTTCAAAACTACATCGACCCTGGCGCGGGCTTGAAGCAGTTGCAGGACTTCTTCCAAGATAGCGACTTCATCTTCGATACTCTCTTCATGTCGGGCGTTCCTGGCAGTACCAGCGGCGAGAGCGCATCCGAACACTCATTTACCTTTCCAACGCCTCAAATCCCAGTCGCCAGAACGTATAAGAGTGACCAAGCCATGTAAGAAAAGCAGAGATCCCTTTCCTGCATCTCCAAGAGAATGCTAAAATTGACGACCAAACAGCCTCGATGCGTACTACATCTTTATCCACCCCTTCTTCCCTATTCTTCCTGCTCCTTCCGGCCTGCCTATGGATCAAGCTGTTCCACACTTTCAAAATGACACGGAAGGCTTCGCAGACGAATATCAGCCATCAACGCCGATCAGTCTGGCCATCTCTGCAATCCTCGCCTTGATCCCGTATCACAACGATACCAACCATCTCAACAAGGAGTCAGTAATCTTCCGCCGGAGGTATGCGCAATACCTAGCACAATGCGCCATCGAAAGCATCGAGATTGAGTCAGAAATCCCGGATTCGTCTATTGAGCCGCCTAAGGCGCTCAACGAATCTCCAGACGACTTCCCCAGGCAGCAATTCCACCCAGGCGTGCCTATCGAGCTGGAGAGTATAATCGCTTTGGATATCCTTAGTGTGTATGAGTATGCGCAACGGGGCAATCTGAAGAAGATGCAGGCGCGAGCAGGCCAAGCCCTGGTTGCTGCCATGTCTTTGTCCATCCACACTTGCGCCGAAGAGGATGCATTCTCAGAAGCGAGGCGGAGGGTTTGGTGGATGACGGTGCGTTCCTCTTGCTCTGCTGCACAACACAGCTTGCTGACGATGATTACAGTACATCTGCGTTTGTCAGGGATCGATTGTCAGCAACTCGGTAAGTCCTCGTAGTCACGCAATAGGAGCAAATATTCACCTGCCATCTAGGAACCAACATTCTCAGTGTTCACCCCCAGCTACACTGCCAAATACCCCGTGATACAGTCGGATCCCGAGGTATGTATCATGACGAATTAGCTACGATGGATGCTGACCATTTTCTAGGCTTTTGCCGTCTACATACAGGCACAGCAAGCGATCCTGTCAGCAACCCAATTTGTCATCGAGCTAAACAAGACTGTAAAGTCCGGTGGTGACATGGCACGAATCTATGCGCGCATGAAGGAAATGGAGGCATACCTCGAACCCCTCAACACCATGGCCGACTCTTGGATCCTTCAGTCAACCACAACAACGCCACTGGATCCTACGGAGGAGGTCTTGTCCCGCTCCCTCCGCTGCATGGCTCGAATCAAACTTAACAGGTAAGAATCTACATCTCCTTCCAGATCAGGTGCAATTGCTGACGACCAACAGCGCACGAATCAAACTCCACCGATACTGCGCTTTCTTTGACATGCCCGTCTTTTCCGGCAAGTACTGCGATCTCAAGTCCAAAGCCGACAACGATGCCAACATGGAGCCACGGAGCTGGCCATCATGCTCTTGCAGCTCCATGATGAGCTTGCCATCACCACCAGTGGCCATATCAAACGGATCGACTACGCCACCGGGGAAGAAGTCTCCTCACTCGGAACATTCGCCCAGCAGCCAATCGCCAGCGACGTTTCCCTTTAGCAGTCACCAGTCGGCCAAAATCTGTCTCAAAGCAGCCATCAACATCTCACAATCCTTTGATGACCTGCCGTATCCCAATCCCTTTGGTCAGCTATGCCCCGCTCCTTGCTATCTCGCCCCCACATCAACAATCGTATGTCCGAGGACGATGCCCTCGTTTGCTTGCTGTGCTATGCAATGCGCGTACGCGTTGCTTATGGTCAATCACAAGACCAAGGCCATGTACCCGGAGAACGCACTAGCCACTCCGATGGTGGAAAGCCTCCTGATGCGACTGCAGACGGGTTTGGCCTCTATCTCGGCGACACTGGAAAATTATGCCACGGCGTTTGAAGCACTTGGTGGGATGCGCGGTAAGGAAACCCCTCAAAATTTTCAGACTTGGCTTGCCCCTTGTCATTTGGCCCATTGCTTTTTTCGTTGTTGCTAACGTCATGCCGCAGACCAAATTCGGAGTGTCATCGAACCCACCATGATGTTTGACGGACCGGTCCAGTAATGGCCCGATCGGCATTTCGCCTCCAGTTTATCCCCAGTCTATCTGCAGACTGCCTAGTGCCTCGCATCTCGCCGGGCGCCCGCATTGTTCTGTTTCTAACGGCATCTGACGACATCCCGATATGGGATCTGAACACGGCCTCTGGGTGGAGTCTCGGGAACGTCTGGGAAAAAGGGGGGAGGGGGGGTTTTGCGGGGTTTGCTCACTTATCAGCAAAGACCGGAGATCGAGAGAGCTCCGACATGCAACAAGCCGCAATCTGTGCACCCATCTGAGGGGTATCGAACGACTGAAACGAAGTGATGCATTTGCTCCAAGGGCGTTGAGGAAACATTTAAGATTTTGTCATTTGCCATGATGGGACGACAAAAAGTTGAAACGGCAGCTTTCAACAGAGAATTCGGAGTTGGACCAGGAACCGGAACGAACTATTAGACTACTACCCCTCTCAAAACATATTTTTACCACCTTCAAAATGCCTGTGTCCGGATCTCTTAGCAACGTGGACTGGTGAGAAGCCCGTTCGGCCTTTGCCTTGATACACATTGCTACTTGAAGCTAACAACAATGGCCAACTAGGGAACCAAGCTTCTCCACGCTTGCAGTTCACGGCGGCCAAGAGCCCGACCCAGTCAACGGCTCCCGAGCTGTGCCTCTGTACCAAACAGCCGCCTACAACTTTACAGATGCCGCAGGTCAGTAGCTTCATCCTCGGACCGATCACGCAATACATGTATGCATCTACTGACGTCGGAGTACAGATGGCGCCAGCAAGTTCGCATGGAGCAAAGATGGCTACGTCTACACGCGTATGGGCAATCCGACCAACAGTGTCTTCGAGACGCGCATGGCTATGCTCGAGGGCGGCGTAGGTGCGGTAGCCGCGGCGTCAGGCCACGCTGCGCAGTTCATGGCCCTGACCAACTGCTGCGAGCCGGGCCAGAACTTTGTCAGCACCAGCTGGCTGTACGGCGGCACGTACAACCAGTTTCGTGTGTACATGAAGAAGTTCAAAATCGACGTCAAGTGGGTCGTTGGCAATGAGCCCGCCGACATTGACGCCGCCATTGACGAGAACACACGATGCGTCTACATTGAGACGATCAGCAACCCGAAGCACAGCGTCCCGGATATCAAGGCCATTGCGGACGTGGCGCACAAGCACGGCATTCCCCTCATCGTGGACAACACCTTCGGCATGGGCGGGTACCTGTGCCAGCCCATCAAGCAGGGCGCCGACATTGTCACACACTCTGCTACGAAGTGGATCGGTGGCCATGGCACGTCGATGGGCGGCATCGTCATCGACGGCGGCCACTTTGACTGGAGTGCGTCAGGCAAGTTCCCCGGGTTCACGGAGCCGGCGGACGGATACCACGGGCTCAAGTTCTGGGAGACGTACAGGTACAAGGCGCTCTCGGCAAAGCTGCGGATGGACAGCATGCGTGATCTTGGACCGTGCCTGAGTCCCTTCAACGCATGGCTCCTGCTCCAGGGCCTGGAGACACTTGCTCTGAGAGGAGAGAGGCACGCCGAGAACACGCAGAAGCTTGCCGAGTGGCTCGAGGCACACCCTAGCGTCAACTGGGTGCTATACCCTGGCCTCAAGTCACACCCCGACTACGAATACACCAAGAGGGTGTTTACCAATGGTGCGGGTGGTGTCTTGACCTTTGGCGTTGTAAGTTGACCACAAAGCACAGTCCCAGCTAAATCGCAGTCGCTAACCATCCCGAATCCAGGCCGGAAACATCGAACAAGTCCGCTCCGTCGTCGACAACCTCAAGCTCTGCTCGCACCTGGCCAATGTGGGCGACGCAAAGACGCTCATCATCCACCCCTGGGTGACAACGCACCAGCAGCTCCCTGATGAGGAAAAGATCAAAGGCGGCGTCACCCCGGACCTCATCCGCGTGTCGGTCGGTATTGAAGGGTTCGAAGATATCAAGAAGGATTTTGAGCAGGCGTTTGACAAGGCCGGGTTGCCGGCGGCGACCAAGGCGGGCGGGGATCCGTTCTCCAAGGCGCTGAACCTCGTTTCGGGCGGGTTCATGGGGAAGGCGTCGACGGGCGCGCCTAGGCCTGGGACGGATGGGACTATTTCTGTTAAGGCTTGAGGTGTTGCTTGGGAAGCGTGACTTTGGGAGGTTCTTTGATTTTGTGTCTGGGCGTGTAGGCGGATTGGAAGATGAGTTCCATGTGTAGGAAAGAACTATGGTAGATACCTAGACAATATGGCTGCTCAGGACAGCAATGTGACGATCATCTTGACTACTTGAGTAAGCACTTCATGCACGTTTGCGATGAATGTTGCCGGCGGGCGTGAGACTGCGGTATCACAACATTCGCAATCCCCTTGCACGGCTTTCTTGGGGTGGTACCTGAAAAGTACCTCAGGTAGGTAAGCAGTCGCTTGTGTGGTAGGAGGCACAGGCATGGACACTCGCGCTTGCCAAATGACCTTGAGCTGCGATACCCCTCTGTCCCGTCCCTGCCGTGCCCCGCGCCGAGTTGTCTTTCGGTACCTTTGTCCGATTACATCATCATTTACAACCTCAACACCGTCGCTCCCCTCAACGACGTCTCATCTACATATTTTCCAACCAAGAAGGCATCAAATTCCCAAACTCACAAGGGCACGTAAACCTCAGCTTACTCAAAAGATAAGACCACAATTTAAGCTCTCAACATTCCCTGTGATAATATCACCAAGATACCGCGCCTACCTACATTAACACACCGGAAGCCGGCCATGGGCTTCATACCACCACACATGCTCAAGGCCAAGGCAGCGAGCCAGAACGTCTCTGCTGAAGAGCGGGAGGCGTCAAGGAAGACGATGGTGATGGATGCTGCTAGGCAGGCGCAGAAGGAGGGTGGGGAGAAGGGAAAGACGAGTGGTGGTGGTGGGGGTTCGACGGAGGTGAAGGGCGAGCACAAGAAGGGTGAGGAGGGGGAGAAGAAGTGATGCTGGAGGATGGAAGATGCCGCTTTTGAGATTGGAAGACGCGCGCGGCTGGATGTGATGCTTCATGATTACGAAATACCGGAACGAAGATTGATACCAACCTCGACCTTGGGTAAAGAAACGAGACAACCACAAACACCAAAAACGGAGCGGCAAACAAGGGATTAGGTGGAGAGAGAATGATCTGTTTGGGGTCTCCTTGGTTTGTCGAGAACAATGGCAAACCTAAACAGCCCTTTAACTTAACCAACGAACAGCACAAATTGCATTCCTTATTCTTCCGAACCCTTAGATGAGAGACCTGCCATCACGGGCTGAAAGGTTGACAGCTGCAAAGGCGATCTCAGCTTGATGGGAAAAGGGCATGTCACCGGTAATAATTCGTCCCAATTTCCCCAGAAAACAATCCAGGAACCAGCTGCCACCCAACCTGACTGACTAACCAGTAACCATCAAAATTGGAAGACAGATCCACTCGCGCGTCCCAGTCCCGACCAACCGCAGTCGACCCAGATTTTCCCATCTGACCAACACGACGAGAATCAGTCGATGCGAAAACAAGAGCGGCGGACCCTTGCAGCGCGGGAGTTCTCGGTCCCGCTGGGGCAGCCTGCCAGCCTCAAAATTCCCAAGACCTGAAGAATCACACGGTCGCACCGGCGTCCTGCGGCGGATCGCCCTACACATTCACCCCGCTAAAGCACCCGCGGTGGATCCCGCCCGCCAGCCTGGCTCTGCCCAGCTTCCCTGGCCAGCACCCGTCAGGGTAGACCAGAAAGTGGTGCGACTTTGGCACGAACCAGAACATCAGACCACCATCGGCTGGTTGGCTCTCTGCCCGACGATAGGGACTGCACCACACAACTTTGCAAGTCAATGAGGGATCAGCTCATTGAATTCTTCTCGGCGCATGATGACGCAGAAGGAAAGGTTGGGGTCTTGCGAAGACATGTCGTCCCGTTAATGGCCGGTTAGATGGGACCCTTTTCCATCTCATTCAAATATCGCGGGGTCCCCTTTTTCTGACGCGTTTGGAGAGGGTGAAGAGGGACATTGAGAAGAACCATTCACGATTCGAGCATTACCAAACCGACAAGACGACGATCACCACTGTGTAAAGGATTCGACAGCTTTGAAGCGAGTTTGTTTCTATCGATACTTCCGAGGGATTCGACTAGCATTGGGAATCTTCAAACACCAACACCAAGAACACCACAAGTCTCGTCCCCGCCATAGCGAAGAAACCGCCAAGATGGGTCTCATGAGGCACATGAACCACATCGACCGCGAGGAACTCTACACAGACCTCGAAGCCCGCATCCGCTACCTCCACAGCTTTCTCGACTTCAGCAGCAGTACGTCTCTCTGGTCACCTTCTTCCGAGCAGCAAACACCAACTCAGGATACGTCTACTGACCAACCCCACTTACAGAAGACATCGAGGCCCTCATCCACGGCGCGAAATACGTCAAGGCCCTCATCCCCGCCGTCGTCAACATCGTCTACCACAAGCTGCTGCAGTACGACATCACCGCCCGCGCCTTCACCACCCGCTCCACCTCCTTCGAGGGCCCCATGGACGAGGTCCCCGACGACAACTCACCGCAGATTCTGCACCGCAAGATGTTCCTCAGGGCGTATCTGGCGAAGCTGTGCTCTGATCCGAGCAAGATGGAGTTTTGGGAGTATCTCGACAAGGTTGGGTATGTAATTCTGTCTCCTACGGTCTACCTCTATCCCTGTAGACTCTGATGCGCCGTTGGCAAGAGACAACAGACAGCTAACGACACAACAGAATGATGCACGTAGGCCTAGGCCGCAAACACCCCCTCAACGTAGAATACATCCACCTCGGCGCCTGCCTCTCCTTCATCCAAGACATCATGACCGAAGCCATCCTCTCCCACCCGCGCATGGTCATGCAAAAGAAGATCGCCCTCGTCAAAGCCCTGGGAAAAGTCATCTGGATCCAGAACGACCTCATGGCGAAGTGGCACTGCAAAGACGGCGCAGAGTTCCAGCGCGACGGCGACGAGGATGGAGAGGGGATCGAGATTGAGGAGGAAGGGTATCTTCACGGGAAGAAGATTCTGGAGAGCGAGAGTGATGAGGAAACTGCTGTGAATGGGGTTCCTGGAGGCAATGGGAACGGACCAAAGTCGCCTAGTAGGTTACCTACGAGGAGGCCGAATAGTCCTGGTAGTGGAGGGATCTGTCCTTTTACCGGGATCTCGGTGGGGGTGGAGGGGATGAAGGTGTCCGAGGGCAAGACGGAGCACGGGGAGGGGCTGCAAAAAGTTGAGGCTTCTGTCTAAAAGACGTTGGGAGGTGTTTTGGGAGAATTATTTGCATTGCTTAGGTGCATGGTTGGATGGCGTTTAGGGTGTTTGGTATTGCAGTTCGTGCATTGGGTACGAGATGGATTTATTATAACTGCTACTTGAAACGGTGTCTTGCTATCCCGAGAATGCCTACTTCAACTGCCATAACTCTTTGCTGCTGTGCTGCTCACGACAAGACTGTCCAGTCATCATCGGGATTCGGTGGGCGGATATGTCGAGTGATTACCAGAGTAGTTTTTTTCCGAATCCCCCGTGGGAGCCTCTGCCTAATTCTTCTTTGCACCTCCCATCTCAAAGCTTCCTCACTTCGCCGTATTGTGAGGGAATTCGGAATTTGCAGCGCCACTGCCGGTTCTTGTTTCACTCCCCCCCATCCCCGACGTATTCAGCTGGCAGTGTTGTGAGAAAGCGAGTGGGAAGGAGCGATGGCTGCTCTATGCGCGGGTGAAGTAAAAAGGCGAATACCATCGTTGACGAGGAAGAAGCGGCACCGACCTCATGTGAGGTCTGAAGCATATGGGCATGGAAAAATTGACGTGACTTCCACAGGCAAGTATCCAGGAAGTCATTTAGCCAGAAACGAGGCCCAAATCAGGTTCGTAGGATCCACGTTTACCGAGTTGAATGTTGCACAGGAAATTACCAGCTCCTTCGCCCAGATATTCATGACTTTTACGGTTCGACTTCTGGTAGCTTGATGTGACTTCACTGTTCTGGGCATGGAGCTGGTGCAATGAAAGATTCTGCATGTAAGGGAAGGGGCTATTGCCCAGGCTCGTCTACCGTTGCTCCAAGTCTGAAGTATCCTACAGTGTTGCAGTGAAGAAGAGTCTCGGTCCACCCAAATCAGGAGGACTCCAGGAAATATCCTGATACGTGATCCTCTTCTGCAAGCTCAAACCTCCGTGTCCATATACAAGACCAAAATCCAAGCAAGTCCAAACACCCTCACAGCTGGAAATCTGGTCCCTCCGTTCGGCGACGCTTCTTGCCCTGATAGACCGACACGCGCCCCAGCATGCCCTCCATCGCGCCCCTCATCTCCTCCAACTGCTTTTCCATGTTTGCCGTGTACGCTTCCTTCGCTTCTGCGGCCTTCATTCTATCGGCGCATTTCTTCGCCAGCGCCTTCACCTCGGCCTTTTCGGCGGCCGTCTCCGCCATCTGGATGCTCGCCTTGGTCTTCTCGGTCTCCAACTCAAACTTCATTGCCTCCGTGTCAAGGTTCATAGGGTCGACGTCTTGAGGCTCGTGTTTGATCTCCGGTTGGCGATGAGAGGACATGGACCCCTGAGTCCGCTGAAGATCTGCCATTTCATCCTGGATGTGGCCGATGAACTCATTTTTTTGCTTCAACTCTTCCTTGAACTGCCGGATCTCCGTGGTATGGGCGCCAATTCTTTCAGCTAAGTCCTTTTGGGTCTTTTCGAGGATGAACTTTACGCGTATGTATTCGTGGCTGGGTGTCCACTTCATGGTTGGTTTATTGCCGCTCGGTTCGGCCGTGCTCTCCTCAAGATTGGCAGTCTGGGTTCGAAGCTGTGCAAAGGAGCGAGTACGGCTTGCTGCAGCTGCAGCCTCGTCACTGACAGATTGCAACACTTTCTTGGTGTCCTTGAGTTCCTCTTTGGCCTGAGTCAAGGCCTTCCTTGCCACAGCCAAGCTCTCCTCTCGAGTACGCATCTCCCTCTCCAACTTGGTGACTTCTTCGCCGACTTGCTGTTTCTCAGAGCTCAAGCGCGTGACCTTGGTCTGGAGATTCAACGCCGTTCTTCCCATCTCAGCATTCTGTTCCTTTAGCGTGGCATTGCTCTCATGCAAGTCCTTCATGTCAGACTGGAGGGCTTCCTTCGTGCGACGGTTTGCATCGACCGCAAGAGCCAGTTCGTTCTTCACAGTCGCAAGCGTTTTGTTCTCTGCTTCGACTGCTTCCAAAGCTTGGCGCAGAGATTCGACCTGTTTAGCAGACTCCGCTAGCTCCATCTTCCTCTTCTTTGCACTGTCCTTGTATTTTTTGGCAACTTGCTTATTGGCGATGAGGTCTGTCTCCAGTTGCTGAATCTTCATCTGGAGATCGGATAAGCTGCCATCCAAATCCTTGCCTTCCAATGTTTCGGTGAGCTCCTGCTTCTCCATCTGTAATATCTGAAAGGAGGCATAGCTTGCCAAGACTTCCTGTTCGTACGCCTTCTGAATCACTCGAAGCCGAGTTGTTTCCCAGTTGGCACGCGTTTTGGCAACGAGCTGCTCCGGGCCACTGCATTCCTTGTCGCAACAGTGCCTGTAAGTCTCGCCACCACTCTTGACCGTGATCCATCTCAGATGTGGAGCTCCGACGTATTCGCCGCCCTCTGGATCGGGATGGACGTCGCATGCGCGGGTAATGACAGCGCCATTGTTATTTTCGTCCTGTTTGTGTCGGGCGATGATAGTGATCGCAATGATGTTGACAATGGCCTTGTCGTCGCGGGTGACATCGATGATGAACCTCCAATGGGTCGTAGAGGTGCGATAAGTGCTTCCCTTTCCTCTGTACATTGACAAGAAGAGTTCGAGTTCTGAACGCGTCTTGGCCGGGAATCCGTACTCTCGGGCAAGGTGGCGGATGACGTCCGCCCAGCGTCGCCAGCAGCCTTTGTTAACGGTGATTTGCATGGCCGCGATATCGTTCGGTTTGAATCAGCAATTGGAAAAATGTCGAGCAGAAATCGTTGATGAGAGGGGAGGCAAGGAGGTGATGAGGTGAGGAGGGAGATGGATTAGCGAAGCAAGGTCGAGGGTATGCGACGGAGACGAGTGATGCTTGCTATTGTTTCCCTGTCATCATTGGTGATGGAAAGGAGAGAAATATTGTCGGAAATGGGGTTGTCGCGTGTCCTCTTCCAAGATTAGAAGAAGAGAAAATCTGCGAAGAGGTTTGGGGGAAGAGAAATGAGGCGGTCGAATTGTCGCGGAACCGAGGTGAAGTAAAAAGTGGGAAAGGGGAGTGGTCTCCGTGAGAGTGGCAGGAGCGGCTTCACCTTGGGACGTCCGGTTAGGACCTGCCCGAATACTGCCCTTCGGTGATACCCTGCACCTTCCTCTACTTCCACTACCTTCAATTAGGGTACGTACTTTGACTTCCTGAGGCCACCGTAGATATGTTTTGAAGGCTCACTTATCTCGATTGCCTCAAAATAATCCGCCGGCGCCGAGCATCTACATCGCGAAAGACATGATCTCAATGCCTGTCCTACGGGACCCGACGGTCGACAAGAACAGCGACTGCCAACCAGGTGGCGAATCCCGTAATCCTCACTCTTCTGGGCTTGCTTCCGTCCATGAAGATACTGTAGTCAATTATCCAGCAGTTTATACTGTCAGAAGTAAGGTCTACCTCGGGTTCGCAAGATCCATGCTTACCCTGTTGGGTGTTCGTCAAGAATGATCACCAACTCCTTCGGCCAGATGTTCAAGCTGGCCCCAGCCGATGACTCTACCGACGTGAGCTGCCCATGCTTCCAGCCCTTGAGGAATACCGGCGTCGTCAGTACCATTGACCAGTAGCGACATCGATCGCCTTGTATGCTCTAGTGACGATGGGACGGCATAGTAAAAAGGGATACAACATTGTTTGGTAACAAATTAAATCTGGCGTGTATTCGAGGTCTCTGCTCTACGAGATGTATCTCTACCATACCCCATCTAGAGCGCCAACCCATGCAATCATTTCTAAGTACTGTACAGTTTACATTACACATTCGGTGCAAGGAGATCATATTTAACGCAACGTTCAACCTAGGGATCATTAGCAGGGGTACGCCATCAACACAAACGGGGTCACTACTCACATCTTCGATACTCGCCTGCAAGAACCGCCGGGTCTCCAGGCCAGCCCACACGACCAACATGCTGAAATCACCATGCTTCGCCATCTCAGCACCGCTCTGCGCGCTCAGCTGCCGGAGAATTGGCAGTGAGCTGCTAAGAAGGTCCATATCCGGGTTCAGACTGCGCCCGATGCCCTCGAGCAGCAGGATACTGATGACGACGTTGACGAAATCACCCTCGAGACGGACGTGGTGCCCGCGGACCATACCCAAAACCTCCTGCAGAATGTCGCCAATCTTGATGTTACCCAGCGCGAGGGTGCGGCTCTTGACGCCGAGAACGAGATGCTGCATCTTGAGCGCAAATACCTCCTTGTCGAGCACGGCGTCAGGTTGGCGGCAGCGCTCGCACATGAGGTTACCGGCCTTGTACCCATCAAACTCTGCTACAGCCCTGAAGAGGTCGAGAAAATTTGTGCGGTTCGTCTCGTTGAGCTCCGTCACCAGACCCGTGTCGATGAAGATGAGCTGTGGGCGGAAGCCCTCGTTGTCAATCTTGCGCAGCTCGGCCGCCCAGGCTGCGGGGTCCTTCCTATGGCGGTAAGGCCGCAGGCGGGCGAGCACCTGTTCTGTGACGTCGTCTTGGTCTTCTGGGTGCTCTTTGGCGTGATTCCTGCGGAACTTGAGATCTGGCTCGTGGGATTGGTAGAAGCGGACCATGATGTTGCCTGGGTGCAGATCGGCGTGGACAAAGTTGTCAATCAGCAGCATGCGCAGGAAGGCGTCGAGGCCCTCCGAAGCAATATCGTGCTGGAAGACACCGCCGCCGTTCTCCATGAAGTCAGCTAGGGGTATGCCCTGTGCAAACTCTTCGACTAAGACGTTGCGGGTGGTGAACTCTGTATATGGGTAAGGGAACCATGCCGTCGTACGGTCCTTGAAGTTCTTGCGGAACTTGGCGAGATTGGCGGCCTCAATGCGGAGGTCGAGCTGAAGCTTCATCATTTCGCCAAACTGCGCGACCTCGTCGGGGAGGGAGAGCCATTCAATGGTGGGTATGACGTTGAGGGCGGAGGCGAAGAAGTGCATGATGCGCAGATCTCGGCGGACGGTCCTCTCGACGCGGGGATGCAGGACCTTGACAGCGACGTAGGTGGAGGGAACCCTCTTGGGCGTGCTCTTGAGGGCAGCATCGACGTTCTTTGCGACCTTGTGACGGAGCGGCCTGGGTTCTTCCGGAAGGTCTGCGTCGCCGGGGGCCGCGAGACTGGCCTTGAGCTTGGCCCGGTAGACCTGGGCGATGGCGCCTACGCCGAGGGGCTTCCCGTCGAATTCCTCGAAAATGTCGTTGAAATCGCGTCCGTCAAAGGCGGCAGAGACGATGCGCTTGGTGTCGTGCATGGAATGCGCCGGGGCGTTGGAGTGGAGTTTGGACATGATTTCGCACATTTCGTTTGGGAAGATGTCGGAGCGAGAGGCGGCCCATTGGCCGAGCTGCGCGGTGTTAGTGATGTTGCTACATCTGCGAATCAGGGTGATCATCGAACAGTACCTTAATGA
This sequence comes from Colletotrichum tamarilloi, assembly GCF_030869305.1. Taxonomy (NCBI): domain Eukaryota; kingdom Fungi; phylum Ascomycota; class Sordariomycetes; order Glomerellales; family Glomerellaceae; genus Colletotrichum; species Colletotrichum tamarilloi. The sequence goes on along the minus strand of NW_026849557.1, from coordinate 13,515 downwards.
AAGCCGGGCCAGCCCACTCCATGGACTGGACCAAGAAGCCGTACCACCATAGCGTTCCGCTCCTCTCGTTATCGCGATCTTTCTGCCGCCTGCCGAGCCATAGAGCAGGAACAGCGACGATGACGGGAACAAAGATGACGAGCAGATGGAGGAACCGCACGCCGGTGCATAGGGGTTCCCAGATATACACGTCCACAGCAATCTTCAACGTATGCCACGCCCTCGAGATCCCGCTATCGTCGTCGGCGACCTTCTTCTTGATCTCGGCTCGGCTGACCTCCAGCATGCGCTTCTCGCCCGTCTGATCGGTGCCTCCATTATCCTTCTCCGAGAGCTCGAAGAAGGCTGCCGTGCCGAGAGCACCCGCGCCTGCACCGCCGGCTCGGAGGGTATACCTCGTGTATCTACTGCTACTGCCGCTGCCGCCGGCTCGCCATGGTATCCGTCTCGGTTGGTGGGAGCTCCGGAAGGTGCTCCTGAATGTGGAGTAGAATTGGGCGGTGGTGGTGCCGTTCGGCGCTGGAGCTCGGAAGGCCGGACGTGGACAAAACCGGCCCAGGACGAAGGCCAGTCTCATCTCGAGGGAGGATCGGGGGTTGATGATCGGAGGACGAGTGTCATGTTCTCATGAAGGTACGTTGTGAAGGTGAATTCGTTCAGTGGGGGAGAGGAGGGACGGCGCGGGAAGGGAGGTGAAGTCGCGCGGCGCCCAGGATCGCGGGATCGGGGACCACGGGGTGACGGACGAATGCGAATGGAATAGGGCGTTTTTGGTGCCATTGGGTGGTGACGTAGGGATTTTTGGTGGCACTGGTGGGTATCTTCCTCTAGTTGCAGCGGGGAATCTTCGGGGGATCATGTGCCACTCGGTTCAATGACACTCGCATTTTTAGCACTCTGCACATGCACTGACAGATACCTAAGTGAGTGTGCTGTACGTATTGCGTGCAGCAATTGGTTAGGCGTCGCGGGTTGAAGTCGGAAAGCTGTCGCGGGTCTGTCCGATGGCGACAGCGCTGTTCTGCAGGGGACGCTTTTTTTCTTTCTTCTCAGCGGGCAAGGCACAGACAGTGAGCCACTGCGGTCCCGTCGATTACGGATGCTAAGAACCCACCGTGGAACCTCGCCGTTTATCCACGCCCTTTTTTTTCTCTTATCGTCGATTCCGTCACCCAAGCCGTAAATCTTTTTTTCCCTTCCCAAGCTTCATTCGCGATACCTTCAACCAACTTCACCACTTCACCCGCGTACTCGTCGCGTTCAACCTGCCTTCTTGTACAATACCCTACTTTCTCTTACCACTTATCTATTTTACCTAATCTCTTCGACTGTACAATCATGGGTTGGTTCTGGGCCGATGCTCCTGCGACAACCGTCCACGCGACGTTCGCCTCGTCGCATCCTCATGGCGCTATTCCGTCCGGCTCTCCTCCTGTATGTTCAACCACCAAGCCAACCAACAACTGGCATCATCTAACATCTTTCAGCCCAGCTGCCCGATGCACCAAAAGTCCGCCGATGCGTTAACAACCGCGAAGCCCGCCGCTCCCGCTCCTCCCTCCGCCTGCCCAGTTCCTCATGACCAGCGCCACGCAGCAGCAGCTCCTCCTCCCCCCTCAGCGTGCCCCGTCCCCCACGATCAACGGCACGCCGCCGCAGCACCGCCAGCATCATGCCCGGTACCCCATGACGCACCGAAGCCCGCCGAGTCCAAGGGCTTCCTCCAGCAAATCAACCCCCTAAACTACATGTTCAAGGAAATCTCCCAGGCACCCGCCGAGAACCAGGCCGTCGCGCTGCCCACGGAGAGAGAGCCCTCGACGATACCCAGGGGCTCCGGCGACGGCAACTGGGAGTATCCCTCTCCTCAGCAGATGTACAACGCCCTCCTGCGCAAGGGGTACACCGATACCGACATCACGGCCGTCGAATCTATGGTCTCGGTGCACAACTTCTTGAACGAGGGCGCTTGGGCTGAGATTGTCAGCTGGGAGGAGCGCTTCGGCAAGGGTCTGTACCGGGGCTGGCAGGCGTGCAAGCGCGGCGAGGAGAACTCGGAGGATATGGTTGAGAGGTTGAAGGACGGCAGCGAGACGCCCCCGACGCTCATACGGTTCCAGGGGCGTCCAAAGGATATGACGCCCAAGGCTGTCATGTGGCAGGTTGCCGGCTGGCTCTACCCATCAAAGTTTGAGTGCGTACTCGCTCACCTTTCAACCCCTTATCCAACAGAATGCTAATATGCTCGCGCAGAACCGAGCCTCCCTTTGACCGACACGACTGGTTCGTCTCCCGCAAGGTCGGCGGCGTCGAAAAAGAAATCCGATACGTCATCGACTACTACTCCGGCGAGCCCGAACCCACCGGCGAACCCGTCTTCTACCTCGATGTCCGGCCCGCCGTCACGCCCCTGGGTGCCGCGGAGCGGCTCATCAGATGGGGAGGCGACGTGTGGTGGCGTGCTTCTGGCGCCGAGGTGCGCGAGCAGGAGCAGCTTGCGAAGCAGGCAGCGCAGAAGTAAGCGCAGAAATAAAGCAATAAGGGGGCGACGAAGAACAACGAAGCGAAGGCGAACGAAACAAACTACCGAGATGAGAGTAGGCAGGTTTGCCTGCTTGCGGCGTGTATAACTTGGGAGTCCGATTATGGTGTTTTTGACGGGTTTCCACTCGACGGCGGCGTTTTGACACGATACAATGGTTCGATTACTGGGACACCAAAAGAAGGAGAACATCCTTTCTTCTTCTTTTCCTCTACTCCCCCACTCCTCATGTTTTTAATACTATGCCTACAATGGCCTGTATAGTACGCCCAGAAAGCGGCATGTATTAAACCTCTTTTTCTTCAACTTTGAGATGAAATGACACTTAGGGAATAAAAAAGATTTGTTTCCAATTCACATTACTTCCCGCCACTAAACTTGTTACCTCCTTTTCCCCCTTATGCCTCAGCCTCACAGGCGCAAGCACCATCTTCTCAGCATATGACAAAGATTAGGTCGTCTTGGCAGCAAGAGCAGTAACCTGATCCAACAAAGCCTTACTCTCCTTGGGCGCGTTCTTCAGCACCTTATCCCTCAAGTGATCAACCTGCTGGCCCGCAGCCGCAGGCGGATTCCCCTGCGCCGTCTGGATCCTCGAAACCTGCATCGACAGGAAGAACTTGGGCACCTTGATCGCCAGGCTCCCGCCCACGGACCTGATCCCGGCCTCGGTAGCGACGTACGCGTCCAGCTCGTTCTGGAACTTGGCGAGGTCGTTGGAGGCGAGGGGTTCGGTGGTGGCGAACTTGTCGAGGGCGAAGGCGAGGGGCGTCTGGGAGGAGTCGGCGAAGTTGATGGAGGAGAAGGTGACGCCGCCGGCGGAGACGTCTGGGACGTTGGAGAGGGTCTTTTTGGAGGCGTCGCAGGTGATTTTGGACTCGAGGGAGGCGGCGGCGTCGGAGACTTCTTGGGGGAGGACGGTGTTGCCTACGATGAAGCAGGCGTTTTGGCGGGGGGCGAGTTGGGGGGCTGTGATGATGTTGTGTTAGTTTCTTGGTATTTCTTTGGTATACTCTGGTATATGTGAGATGACGGGAGGAGTTTACCTGCGAGAGCGGCACCGGCGCTGGCGGCGATGATGGCGAGAGAGAGCTGCATCGTGACGATTATGAAGTAGTCTGGTGAAGAGAGAGGTGCTTTCTGGAAGTAATGCAAAAGTTGGAAACGAAACGAAGCGAATGCCTTTCCGGAAGGACTGTATGAAGGAGAAGAAAAAGAACGAATAGGTTACGATTAACTTGCTGCTATCGATCTAGAAACAAGACAACCAGAGGCGAGGAAGGACTGGACATGATCGCCTTTTAAGCATCACATCGCATCACATCACAAGGGGAAAGAGAGCAAGGGCAGACAGAGCAGGGGTGGGTGTTACGGTGGTGGGTTGCTTGGCAAATAAGCATAGGGCCGGTATTAGGTTTCCTGTGCCTGGGCTGAGCTGGGCGGGATGGATCGGTCCCCAGTCCAAGTCTAAACATCGCCAAAACTTGCTCTTGTCACATTTTGCGGGAATCTGGTGTGGTTTGCTTTGCTTGTTCCCCTGGTCGAAGGCTTTCTGGGAGATGAGTTCAAGAAACATACCTTGGGTGATCTCAACTTACTCTGATGAAAGAACCATCTCATGATTTCCCATCATCTCAGGTTTAACTGTCAGTCACCGTAGGAAATGGTAGTCTGGGACCATGAGCCCTGTCAAGCATTGAGCCAAAATCTCGGATGATGGGTGCCGGGGATGAAGACGGAGGGGAAGAGGATTTAGGTTGGCATAGTCTCAAGGAGTCCGCGCGAAGCGTGTATCCCTTGTCGAGGGAGGCTGTACCTGGCGACTTGTGGTATGCACGCGGCAGTTGAACCGTGACCATGGTAATATTTGCAGAGTCGGAGGGCAGACAAGACTGACAAGAGTCCAGAAAAGAGAAGGCTCTTTGCAACAATCCGAGTCTCGAAGGCTAGTCGGGTCGTCGCTCGATGCGGTAAGGCTGTCCCTGACGGCCTACTTTTGAGCCGCTTGTGTCTCGGGCTATTTTGTGGTTCCCTGTACCCATACCCCTACCCCCATGTCTCCATCTGAATAAGAGACCCGATGACCCAGTGTCACTGGCCTTTTAGCGACAGACATGACAGGCCAACTCAAACCTTGAGATAGGGAAGAGAGAGAGAGAGAGAGAGAGAGAGAGAGAGAGAGAGAGCATAAGAGGGAGTCGACTTAAGTTGGTGGGTGGGTTGATTGGATGCGAGACAATGGTGGGGTTCACCTCTTCTTTCTTTCTTTCTTTCTTCTTCCCCCTTCGCTTCAGATCCGAGGAGCACCCCTGGTCCTTGTCTCAACCACAACACCAGACGGGATGGTTTCAGGGTTCGTCGAGCCACACCAATAGCGAAACGGCCTGCGGGGATCGTAGGTATTGCAGAGTTGAGGAGCGCGGCGCGGGTTGCGACGTCGTGGGAGAACCTCCCTTTTTTGATCTTGGAAGGCTGGGGTGCTTGGTAGAGAGTGTGGTGGGATTTGTTCGTATTCTTCTCCCCTTGAGTTGCTTGGGGAGGGAGATGCGGCTCCTGTGAGTCCTGTCATGGGGGCTTGGCTTCGGGACGTCGGCCGAGAAGTTGGATGCTATTGAGACGTGAGCGACATATTGACTCGCTTCGAGTGATCATTTTCCGCAGCTTGCAAGGTTGGAGACGAGAAAAGATTTGGATCAATGGTCAGGGTACCAAATAGCCAGTGATCTCCGTTTCTAACATAATACTATCGCGATTGTCTCGCGGAAAGGCGCAGCAGCATCGGGAAATGGATCTGTTTCGTGATTGGTTTGAAGGGATTCGAAGCAAAGTCTACTTCGCAACCAACTGTCAACCATATCTTGAGTGCATGGTAACTGCAACGCCCCGGCCCATCATCTGAAGATCAACGAACCGTACCATCGCCAGGCGGAGATTTTTCCAAGAACCTAGACTCTACGCTACACACAAAACCATCTCAATTGAGTCACCAAAAATTTGCAACTTCTTTCTTGGGTTCTAGACCGACATGATCTCAAGTGAGTCACCAGGGCATCTTCCGTGTTGGTTGTAAACCCCACAGTCTCGCGCATATTCCACCGCCAACGACCAATCCTCTGCCCAGTCACTCCGCGGCGCAGAAAGATAACTAAGATGAACCAGGCTGATGTCATCAACGCTAAACCTCATCTCACATAATTAACATGGCTTACAAACACATGAGACCCACCGCTCATGGCGAGATATAAAACGACGATAGATGCGCACAATTGGGCCGTTAGTTTGATATACACATCCCGTGATAATTCATTCATGACTACATCTACAAGTCAAGCCACTTCCTCATCACAAGTTGTCAAAATGGGTGTGACTGAATTCTCCTACTTCACCATCAAGCCTGGCAAGACGATCCCCGACGAGGAGGGTCTCTATGATCGCGTCTTGGACCTCGCCGTCAGCCAACCCGGCGCCGGAAGCTTATATTACGGCAGCTCGATCGAGAAGCCTGCACAGTCGTGGTGTTTCCTCGACTGGGATTCGGTGGAAGAGCACCTAGCCTACCGTGAAACCGAGTAAGTCAACCAACGCACTCATGCCATGAGAAGAAGATCCTTCATTGTGTCAAAGCAACTCACTTGCTCACCCCCTTCTTTCACAGCACCCACGCCCCCATAGGCAAAGCCCTCGGCCCCTACCTAGACTGGACCCAAGGCTACATAAAACATATCACACCCTCCGTCTGGCCCCCCACCATCCTCTCCACGGCCCCCGTCACCGAAGTCCTCACTCTCTTCTTCCCGTCCGACCTCGACTCAGCCGCCAAAGAGACCCTTACGGCGCAGCTGGAGGAGTTCAAGACCAAGGCGCTCGATACGAGCCCCGATTTCCAGGGGATAAGTTACGGGTGGAGCGTCGAGAACGATGTGCCCGTTACGGATGAGGATGGGAAGACGGGGAACTTGCTTGCTGCGTTCATCGGGTGGCCGAGCGTGGATGCGCATATGAAATTTCGCGAGACGGAGCCGTTTAAGGAAAATATTGGGCTTTTGAGGGGGATGGAGGGGATCGTTAAGTTGGCGGTGTTTCATGTTAGCTGTAAGACGAAGAACCCTCCCAAAAAGGAGTGAGGGGGTCGTGTGAATGCGCGTAAAAGGGGGTTTGGTATGCTGAGAGAGTTATCTGTATGATGGCTACTGTCTTATGAGTTACCATCTTATGTGGACCTAAGGTTACCTTGGAACAAAACAGGTCTGCATGCACATTTGCTTGCTCCAGACTTCTCATCCCGTGTTCCGTATCCAGAAGTGTAGGAATATTGTCATGAGACACTGAACTCAGTCAAATGAGGCCATTAAGTCTCAAATCATAGATCCAGGCTCTTGGGAAACAGCTGGAGCTAGTCTGACAGTCTAGTGCTGCTGTGTAGTCGTAACGTACTAAAAAGTTGATTATAGCATTCTGCAACTCGGAGACAATGACAAAAGAGACATAGTAGTCAATGCAAGGTTTCGTGAAGCAAAAGTTTGTATTTGATATGCTCCTGGCAAGTGATTCTTGGCATCTAACAAGCCAAAGCTATGACATCATTTCCAAGGGACTTAATAACCATTCAGCTCTATCATATGTCCTAGCCTATAGCTTTGCGACTGTTTCTGATTCCTGGATAAGCATTAGCTCTGGCCTTTAAACCCCGTACATAGACAAGGACAAAAGCTTACCGATGAATGTCATTATCTGAAACCACTTAGTTGCACTTGTGGCGACGGCTGTAAGCACCACCGCTGATGCAAGTGTCGACATAGTATCCCGTGGGGCACTGGCAGGTGCCCGTGGAGGTAGGGCCGCCGGCATAAGTGCACGACAGCGCGCAGCGGGATCCTCCGTCGCCGTTGGTGCCAGCCTTGCCGCACGAGGCGTAGCCGGAACCACAAAGCTGGGAGGGGAAGACGGTGTTGGCGTCACCGGCGGGGATGGTGCCCGCCGCGGCGAGGGAGAGCATGGCGCTCATGGCGAGGGTGAAGGTGGTGGAGAACTGCATTTTGATTGGTGGAGTTTGGTGGGTTTTGATGTAGATTTGTAAAAGAAAGTGTCCAAGTTGAGTTTGTAGTGACTGTGTTGATGATGATGATGAGATCTGAGAATAGCAGACAATGGCTGTGGTCTTTATAGTCTGAAAAACCGAACATCGCGAGGTATTCAAGCCGACGAGGTCAGGCAAGCTTCACAGCCCGGAGTCCCGGCATCGTCCCCAATCAATTTGATGATGCTAGGCTGTGCTGCCAGTCTGCTGCCCGCAACATATTACGCTTAGCGTCGATTTCCATACTGTCCAAGTGTTGATCACAAGGAGCGGTATGAGAAAAGACTACTTCGTAACTACGAAATATCAGCCCTGCCTTCGGTTTCTAGATGAAGTGGAGTTCGTACTGACGCTTAGCCCTACGGGGTACCCGTACTTCGTACAAAATGTCCTAATAGAATTGGACCATCTGCCCTCGGTCTCGGAAAGAAAAGAAGAAAGGGACCCGTATCTCGGTTTTTAGAGTTGTGCACGTCCTACGCAGTATATTAACAACGCTGGCTTGACGCTTGTGTTTAGGTGTTGGTTTATGACTCGAGTTTTTACGGGGTTGTGAACTTTGTACACCGGGAAATGCGAAGATCGTCAACCCGATATCCACCCCCGGGCCCCTTTCTACAGCCGCGTATTCGACGGTTGAATTGCGCGCCAGACAAATTGTTGCATGAGAGAAAGTGCCTCTCGGGTGGACACTCGTAAGCATTTTTCAATTTGTTCTTCGGAGCAACTTTGCATCCCGCACCCGTTAACACAAAACTCAGTCCTGTCGAAGTAGCCACAGCTCAGCACTGGCCGCCAACACATTCAACTCAATAAGGAGGTTGATTATAAAATCATGTAATCAACTATGGATTTGGGAAAGAGGAAGACATAATCGGGAATAATGGCTCGTTGTACATACAAGAGCAAAAGAAAAAGATCTCACAAGGACGGTCGGAATTTGGCATACACGTCCCCAGTCGATAGTCTCTTGCACGCCAAGAATGAGTACGTTCATCTGAAGTCTGTTTATTTGGGGTATTGGCATCCCATCTCAAGCACGCTATGTTTGAACCGCTAGTTGCAGTCTGGTGTTCAACACTCATCCCAGCCACTGATAATCACTACCTTAATCAACAACAGTCCACGACCCAGAAGGGCCATACTCAATCTCATGCGACGTGACATCCTCAAAATCAAGAACCTTGAGCGAAGAATCGTGGATCTTGTCTACCATGGCGCCTGTTTCCGCCGACGGCTGAAACCACACGGCCGCCAGCGGCTTGGGCGTCAGCGTCTCGGAGCCGGGCGGGAGCGGGCCGAACTGGCTGACGTGGACGGGAGCCTCGATTCCATTTACGGTCTTGTAGATGACTGCAGATGCGGAGGAGGCGAGGTTCTTGAAGAGGAAGCCGTTGGCGGGGGCGGTCTCGTCCATGGTGGTGACGCCGTCGGTCCAGTCTGGTGGGAGGGTCCATGATTCGCCAAACGTGATGGGCTGTTGGGCTGTTGCGACGTCGAATTTCACTGTTTGTTTGGGATTCCCGTTAGGAAATGGTCTTGAGCAGTTTCAGATGGGCTATCATCAAAGAAAAGGAAACGCACCTCCGCTTGAGAAGGCGCTCATTGTTCCTGCAATGGAGTAATCGTCTACCCATGACACAGTCAAGTTTCGAGCGCAGACTATTGCTTCATATTAGTCGAACTTCAACCTAGGTATGAAGGAGGAGGGTTCCCATTCAAGTTCATACCTGAAGAGTACCCGATGACGTTGAACTTGGTAGACCCAGGCCGCGCAGTCGTGTCGAAGCCGAAGCCAAGGCATAATCTAAGACCGCCGGCTTTGAACTTCTTAACCATGTTCTGGTCAATTTTGATGTTGAGCTTGTATTCCGTCATGATGGCTGTGAGATGAAAAGTGATTTGATAGGTATTCTGAGTGTCGGCTGTCGAACTAATCATCAGCTGGAGATGAGGACCCCCTTTTTGTAGGCTGGCCCGGCACGTCTCCCAACCCCTTATTTCTACAAGAACATCCTGATCCCGGCCAATGGCATGCTCCGGGAGAGTCTCTCGATGTCTCGTACACCACAAGAACTGAGAACACACATGCGAATGACGCATCTGTCTCGCCCACGTTCACAGCGGAGCCGCCTAGCTAGGCGAGTGCGAGAGCTGCGAGTGCGATGTCTCACTTGAGGCCGAAAGGGGAACAGCCCGTGGACCATCGTTCGCGCGAGTGTGTACGTTAACGGCTGCGTAGCGCCGCGTAGTGCAGCAATTGCCGTTCAAATACGATTGCGGAGCGGCGCTAAAGTGGTTTCTCGCCAACGGTTTGGCAAAGTGGTGATGCGACGTGTGTGATGCGGCGCGTGTGATGAAGCGATTCCTCTGGTCGAATTCGTAAAAGGGGATGATGGACGTTTGCGAGGGTCCTTTTTTTCTTACCTCCGCCTTATCTGCGTTTTGAGAAACAGAGACATGTCTCTGGTGCGCCGTAGGAATCACGTTTTGGGTCGCTGTTGGACTGCATTGAGCAGGTTCGGAGTTCCGAATGCTTGGTTTGAGTTGCCACGCCATTTTGAACGCCGAACATGGTCAGATTTGAAGCCCGAACGAAGGACTTGTCGTGATGGAGGCATGGTCTCTGCGACTCAGTTGAAGCAAATGGATAGTCGGCACAATAGCTATGCTGCGCGGTGTCTTGGGGGGTTTCTAGAACATGATAGGTATATTCTCTGGCAGCTTTTGTAAGACTAGGCCAGATTGAACCGGCGTCAAATACACGCAGTCTGTCTCTCAAAATGGTCCACCATTTTGAAAACACCTGATTGTCGAAACATTGCTCATCCGGGATTTTGTCCCATGAGATACATTCGCTGGATTGGGTGTGCTATTAGAAGATGAGACGAGGTTGAGCTGCCGAAGACGAGGGCTTCACCGGATACAGTTACCCTTGTGCTGAGGTTCCAAAAGGTCTGGATCTTCTAGCCTCAATCCGAACGAAACTTGGATCTGTTTTATCAGGTATCACAGACTTCTCAGCCTCATCGAGCCAAGCCTATATTCGGCGGATGGGTGTTATCATTGAGGTTCAAGATCAGACTCTGAAGTCATCATCTCGTCGAGAGTATGCATGGGATTCAGTCTAATTTACAGATGAGAATGACTCAGTTGAAGGCAACCAAGGTACGATAAAGCTATTGAATCATAGGTCCATCTGAGCTCAACCATCGATCATACCTTTGATTTGATATACAGGTGAAGAAAGACCGCCGCAAGAAGTACAAGCAACATCAGGCTAGCTAAGCTGATGTATACATCAGACTGCTCAGTCTCCCAAAGATCAACTTCCAAGTCTTCCATCTCCGGCAGAGGGCCAGAACCATCCCGACTCTCAGACTCCTTCATTTTCTCTAATCTCTCCGTCTGGTCATGGAGATCATCAAACGAAGAAACCTCCTTCAATCTCTTCGAGGTGTTGGGATCATAAAGATCAACGAATGCAGCAACCTCCTTCAAGCTCTTAAACGAAGCTCCTCCAAGAATAGGAGGCTCACCACCGCTCAGTCGATACGGCCGCAACGCCTCCAGGTGCACAGAGTGCCACTGCCGAATATTCACATACGAATTCTTCGCCAGCGGAAGACAATTGTCGGGGAAGCAGAGCTGGGTGTCGGGCATGGCCGGGTGTTGTGCTGGCTTGATGGGCACGTATTTAAGCCAGTGGGCCCAGTCTGGCCTGTGGGCTTGCGCGATGCCGCGGGAGCCCATGGAGGTGATCTATGGGGACGGTGAGCATGCAATCCGGAGTACCTAATTTAGGATGAGTGAAACGTACCATGAATATCTGAACGAGGCCTTCGGGTGAAGGAATTCTAGACATGATGACCACGGGGTGGTTATATGCTCCTTCTTGTAGGCTGGTGTCGATGCCGGCGGGTATTTGATGCTGGGGTGGGAGCCACATGATTTGGCCAGGGAGGCTTCTGGTACTTTGAAGAGGTCTGGGGAGTTTTGCCCCTGGTTTTCTGCTTGTCGGGGGCATCGTAGTTCGAGATATTCGAGGCTGCCGATATTGAAGGGGAAATGAGATAAATGAGCCCAATTCAGAGATTTAAAATGGAAGTGCTGAAGAAACGCCTCAAGTCATCAAAGATAGGAAATCAATCAAGAAAGAAATTATTGCGATGAAAATTCTTTACAATAGACATTCTCTCCGCCTCATCTCATTTCACAGTTGAGTCTTCCGGCTGATTCTAGAGGGAGCCGAGTTCATGCTTTCCGGCTCCGTTGGTTTGGACCCTGAACTAATGCCGAGCCGCCCAAGTCAAGAACAGGGGGGGGGGGGTCACATCCAGGTTCTCAGGCTTCAAACGATCGAGTTGCATCTGCAGGTTTGGCTGGGCCGTTGGTCTTCGGATTCCAACCCTAATCATGGAACGGCCCGAACCCAAGAAGTCTGCGTACACAAATGCCATCGTGTGTGTGAGCGCTACTATAGTCTACCCATGACCAATTGTTAAGACGAACGTCAAGGTGTGGCTTACTTTCGAGCTTGCGATGGTGTACAGCTCACAGGGATGAGGTCTTGATGTTTCTACTGGAGCCATCTTGATATCACGTGTAAACCGGAAAAGCGAAATGCATTCTTGTTAAAGAGGCATAAACAGAGTCCCATTGTGCGCCTGCATAGCATACTCTATCACATGGAAGGTCGTTCGAATGGAGATAATCTTTGGAAAAATAGCATGGGAGTGACGGAGATATGCCAGCAAGCGAAGCGGCGCAGATGCGCATCAAAAAGAACCGCACCTCGTCATTTTCCAAGAAAGAATGATTCCACAAAGCTCTCCTCGAAAAGAGAATTCGACCAGGTAGGAATGGGGCTGGAGATATGTTTCAAATTCCGACAGGCTTGTCTACCTAACTCTTGTCAAGAGGGGTATGGGTGGGTGGTGCAGAGAAACACGACCAGGGTAGACTGTTCAAGCCAACAAAGAAGCATTCACCTTCACCCTCACTCTCACTCACCCTAGCTACTCTTCTTCACTGAGGCGGTAAAAGGCCACTCTTTCAAAGCCACTTGAATAACGTTCTACCGGAACACATATCCTTTGTCACCAATGCGGAGGGCCCAGAATGGTTCATCCACGCATGGAGGGAAATAAGAGATTAAATGGGAACAAAATCTTTGAATGCCCGTTTCTACCATGGCGTTAATCATTTCATGTCCTTTTCTGACCACCAGCTCTTCTGCAACTCCGTATTCTCGAGCATATACAGATCTCATCATATCTAAGATACTCGGCACACATATCGCCATCACGAAGACGAAAGCCCCCTCCATCCTTCAAAGACCAAGAACCATCAATATCGGCCTCCTGCCCCAACCTATCAAAGAACCTCGACGATGTGCTACAAAGTCCACACGCACACAATGTCGTGCGACATCCGCCCAACCATAACATCAACAGCAACCCTCTACATAAACCCCTACCAAACACCACCACGCTGTCCCTGCCGCTCCTCCTCCTCCTCCCCAAACTACTCCTCCTCATACTATCACCGCTCCTCAACACCATCCAACTCCCGCCCCTGCCCCTCCCACGCCTGCTGCAGCCTCAACCTCATCCTCTACCGCTGCCCAGCCTACTGCCGCCAACCGACAGACTAAGTCAACATACCCACTTCCTGGCACCCCCCTGTTTCTGGCACCACAAAAACGATGGGATCACAACCCAACCTCCTCATTACTATTAACTATTGATCCTCAACCACACCCACTACAATACAGCTGCCAGCCTCACTAGGGCATTCAGAGTCGCTGGATTCAGCCGTGATAACCTCCTTTTCACCCGCTTCGATTTGAGCCCGATGGATATCCCTGATGTTCGCGAACTTCGTATTGGGATCG